>NC_088398.1:74337584-74620084 GCF_034236695.1 Oncorhynchus nerka | reverse complement strand
GGGTTAGGAAGGGTAGTGTCCAGGGTTAGAGTTAGGAAGGGTAGTGCCCAGGGTTAGAGTTAGAGGGTTAGGAAGGGTCGTGTCCAGGGTTAGGGTTAGGAAGGGTAGTGTCCAGGGGTAGAGTTAGAGGGTTAGGAAGGGTAGTGTCCAGGGTTAGAGTTAGGAAGGGTAGTGCCCAGGGTTAGAGTTAGAGGGTTAGGAAGGGTCGTGTCCAGGGTTAGGGTTAGGAAGGGTAGTGTCCAGGGTTAGAGTTAGAGGGTTAGGAAGGGTCGTGTCCAGGGTTAGAGTTAGAGGGTTAGGAAGGGTAGTGTCCAGGGTTAGAGGGTTAGGAAGGGTCGTGTCCAGGGTTAGGGTTAGGAAGGGTAGTGTCCAGGGTTAGAGTTAGAGGGTTAGGAAGGGTAGTGTCCAGGGTTAGAGTTAGGAAGGGTCTTGTCCAGGGTTAGAGTTAGGAAGGGTAGTGTCCAGGGTTAGAGTTAGAGGGTTAGGAAGGGTAGTGTCCAGGGTTAGAGTTAGGAAGGGTCTTGTCCAGGGTTAGAGTTAGAGGGTTAGGGAGGGTAGTGTCCAGGGTTGGAGTTAGAGGGTTAGGAAGGGTAGTGTCCAGGGTTCGAGTTAGAGGGTTAGGAAGGGTAGTGTCCAGGGTTAGAGTTAGGAAGGGTAGTGTCCAGGGTTAGGGTTAGAGGGTTAGGAAGGGTAGTGTCCAGGGTTAGGGTTAGAGGGTTAGGAAGGGTAGTGTCCAGGGTTAGGGTTAGAGGGTTAGGAAGCGTAGTGTCCAGGGTTAGAGTTAGAGAGTTAGAGAATGTAAAGAGTTAGGTTTAGAGGGTTAGAGTTAGTGCGTGCGTGCGTGCGTGTGTGCGTGTGTGCGTGTGTGCGTGTGTGTGTGTGTGTGTGTGTGTGTGTGTGTACGGCTGATATAGGTCTTCAGCAGACCGGGAATAGCACTCGTTGGACACATGACAAGATATCACCTATCAGCTCTGCCTGGCACTATACGAAGTAGCAGGAGTTGTGCGTCTCAGTGCAAACTGTAACGCTCCAAGGATCCCGTTTAACAGGAACATGTCGAGGCTACTGATAGGACCTCTCACTGCTTCAGTGTTTTATATATGCTACTCTCATAGAAAAAAAGGTATTCTCTAGAGAACCTACAAGGGTTCCCTCGGCTGTCCCCAATAAGAGAATCCTTTTCGTTCCAGGTGCTGGATCAAATCCCTGACAAGGTAAAACATCTGTCATTCTGACCCTGAGCAAGGCAGTTAACCCATTGTTCCCCGCTAGGCTGTCATTGTCAAGAATAATTTGTTCTTAACTGACTTGCCTAGTTATATAAAAAAATACAAATGTGGGTACCATGTACAACTTTTTCACAACCCTATGGGGACTGCTGAAGAATCATTTTTTTCCTACGAGTGTACTACTGAATGTAATTTCACCACCAAAAAGGTCTGGACCTTTATGGCACATTAGTGTGAATCAAGATCGTTGGTTCAACCTTTGTTCCAGATATACTCCATAATAATTGCTACAATATATGTGTGTGTGTGTGTGTGTGTGTGTGTGTGTGTGTGTGTGTGTGTGTGTGTGTGTGTGTGTGTGTGTGTGTGTGTGTGTGTGTGCGGGTGGGTGGGTGTGGTTCACTTACTTTCCGAGTCGCTGATGCCGCTGTCACTGACGCTGGCGCTGCTGCGTCTCTTCGCTGTCTTCAGGTGCTCGTCGTAGCGGAAGTGTCTTTTCTCCACCGGGGACGTAAAATCCTCGATCACCGCGTCAAACTCACACAGCACATCAGACAGATCATCCTCCTCCTCAAGGAATGTAGCTGAAATCACTGATGAAAACAACCATTCCCATTCAAATGATATTTTATTGAATTCATTTCAGTTATCCTAATGAAATAAATTGCTCTATATTAATGTATCCTATCCCGTGCTAACCTATTGATGGTCTATGTTTTTGTGTCATTAATAAACGTGTGCAACACGCATGTTACATTGTAGTAAACACATTGTAAACAAATTCTAACAGATGTTGAATAACAACCACACTATCTGACATAGCTTTTAAGGCTCCTTTTCTGCAAACGCTAAACTAACCCCATGCCTGGTAAGTGTGCAATGCATTATATTTTGTCCAGTGGAAATCCCAAGAACAAATTAGATGGTCAGCATTCTTCAACTCACATTTGCCTTGAGACTTCAACTTTGGAGATTTCATTTTTATTGTCTTGTGAATCTCAAAACTACTCAACATAAACTCCGCGGGTATTCCCAATAAAGACGTTCTTGCTCTCCGTCAGCTCCTGTCCACTACTAGTCCGTGAAAACGACGCACCGTCCCTTTTATGAAGTGTCCCGCGTCTCAAGATTGGTTTTAAACTCTTCTCTACCTACGGAAGAGGCGGTGTCTCGGAGGAGGCGGGAGAGAGAGAGAGAGTTCACGCACTATGCATCCCTTTACTGGTATCCGTGACCATTTTCTATTCCTAGAGAGATTATGGTGATGTTACGCTCGCTGGCATCATCCCCCGTAAACTATGTTTGTGAACAATGTGTGTGTCACTGAGCAGTAAGAAATGTAATGCTTGTCTGGTATTCATATAATACTTTCCGTTACTTTTTATTTATATCCCTGACCCTGAGCTTTCCATCTTTTATCACTGGGCAGGTTTTGAACAGATTTGGACAAACTGTTTAAACAAATTTTAAAGTGAAAATGTAGCTAACAAACAATGTATTTACCAATTGATTATTGGAAATGTCTACAATATCAATCTTATTATTAAGATTTGGCAATAGTCTTTAAAAAATAAAGTCAATTGTGATGCTTGTCCCTACATCTTCTATTTTCAACAGCATATTTCAACTGCCCCAAATGTGCCATTGTGGTCTTTGCCAGAATTAAATGGAACCAGAAGTACATTCATAAATCCAGCATACTAATGAAGTAAGCCTGCTGGTAGTAGCCTCATTTGAGTGTGGATTGACACCTTCTGGCAGGAAGTAGAGTTGCAGCCCCTGCAGCTCGCTTTTGTATGCCACTCTCATGAAACACAATCCATCAAGATTCTGACTGATTCCTAACCAGGGTGTGATTGGTGATCCTGGTATTCTGGTGTGAAAGACAGGGTGTGATTGGGGTTCCTGGTATTCTGGTGTGAAAGACAGGGTGTGATTGGTGTTCCTGGTATTCTGGTGTGAAAGACAGGGTGTGATTGGTGTTCCTGGTATTCTGGTGTGAAAGACAGGGTGTGATTGGGGTTCCTGGTATTCTGGTTTGAAAGACAGGGTGTGATTGGTGTTCCTGGTATTCTGGTGTGAAAGACAGGGTGTGATTGGTGTTCCTGGTATTCTGGTGGAAAGACAGCGTATTCTGTTCCTGTGGTGTGAAAGACATTGGTGTTCCTGGTATTCTGGTGTGAAAGACAGGGTGTGATTGGGGTTCCTGTATTCTGGTTTGAAAGACAGGGTGATTGGTGTTCCTGGTATTCTGGTGTGAAAGACAGGGTGTGATTGGTGTTCCTGGTATTCTGGTGTGAAAGACAGGGTGTGATTGGGGTTCCTGGTATTCTGGTTTGAAAGACAGGGTGTGATTGGTGTTCCTGGTATTCTGGTGTGAAAGACAGGGTGTGATTGGTGTTCCTGGTATTCTGGTGTGAAAGACAGCGTGTGATTGGTGTTCCTGTTATTCTGGTGTGAAAGACAGGGTGTGATTGGTGTTCCTGGTATTCTGGTGTGAAAGACAGGGTGTGATTGGTGTTCCTGGTATTCTGGTGTGAAAGACAGTGTGTGATTGGTGTTCCTGGTATTTTTATTTTGCTTCCAGGTAAGATTTCCCTCTGCTCATTGCTAATTAACTAAACTCTAATGATCTATTTGTATCATGAATGTTAATAGAACATTTATTTTACATATCACATACAAATCAGTGTCATAGCAATGAGAGTACATGTTTTTGGAACGTTAATGCACTACTGTATCATTAAAAACAAAGACTTCTCTTTATTAGGCTACTGCACATATTGTCGATGAGCTTGAATTGAGAAAGTCACTGCATGAGTGGCAGCAGTAAATATAGCAGCTCTCAGAATGTGAAAACAGGCTAATGTGCTCAGCCACTTGGGCATCAACAGGGTTTGGAGAGCTGTGACAATGTCTGGGAGCCAGCCTCTCTTCTCCTCCTTAGGCAAACGGAAATGCAGATTAGAATAGTTATGGACACCATTACCAGTAGAGCTGACAGGATAGTCAGATCTGTCTGCTCCAGACTCAGGTACCCAGCTGACATCCAGCTTGTTGTCCAGACTGAGGTGGGAGGCAGTGCAGGTGTAGTTGCGTCTCTCTCTCAGTTCCTCTGTACTGACCTCCAGACTCTTCCTCAGCTGATACGTGTCGTCTCCATTGGGCAGCAGCTGCCCCCTATTCAAAGCCTGTTCTGCTATTGGCTGACCGATGTGGCGGGGATAGAAACCAATCGCCAGACTGCTGGACCCGTCCAGACATGGCTTTCTGGATGTGCCTGACTCTGGGACGCACTTTATGCATTATACATTTCTTCTCTTTCTCCAGGAACGTTTTTAAAGTGTCCATACAAATGTTCAGGTAAATGGTCTGATAAAGGCCTTTTACATTTGTTTGATGCACCTTACTCCATGGCGGCAGGAGGTTTCCAGAATTGTATGAATAATGTGTCATGTTGGAATATATTGCTAAATCTGCATAAAGTGCCGGTTCTCCATTGTCCGACATCTCACACCCAGCCAGCCTCTGTTGAACATGAATACCTTTGGTGGAATTGAAGCGCTTCAGCTCTGATGATCTCGCTTTCAGGCTCTGTGTGTAGTTAACCAACCCTCTCTGCCCATTCATCACCATTTTACCCGTTGTTGTTGTTTTAGCTGATTAGCTGTTGTTGTCTTACCTGTTGTTGTCTTAGCTAGCTCTCCCAATCAACACCTGTGATTACTTTATGCGTGTCAAATCGGAGGGCATGTTGTTCGGACCTCTGGCAGTCTCTATGGGGGTACCACAGGGTTCAATTCTCGGGCCGACTCTTTTCTCTGTATATATCAATGATGTCACTCTTGCTGCGGGCGATTCCCTGATCCACCTCTATGCAGACGACACCATTCTGTATACTTCTGGCACTTCCTTGGACACTGTGCTAACTAACATACAGTAGGGCAAAAACGTATTTAGTCAGCCACAAATTGTGCAAGTTCTCCCACTTAAAAAGATGAGAGAGGCCTGTAATTACACTTCAACTATGACAGACAAAATTAGAAAAAAAATCCAGAAAATCACATTGTAGGATTTTTTATGAATTTATTTGCAAATTATGGTGGAAAATAAGTATTTGGTCAATAACAAAAGTTTATCTCAATACTTTGTTATATACCCTTTGTTGGCAATGACAGAGGTTAAACGTTTTCTGTAAGTCTTCACAAGGTTTTCACACACTGTTGCTGGTATTTTGGCCCATTCCTCCATGCAGATCTCCTCTAGAGCAGTGATGTTTTGGGGCTGTTGCTGGGCAACACGGACTTTCAACTCACTCCAAAGATTTTCTATGGGGTTGAGATCTGGAGACTGGCTAGGCCACTCCAGGACCTTGAAATGCTTCTTACAAAGCCACTCCTTCGTTGCCTGGGCGGTGTGTTTGGGATCATTGTCATGCTGAAAGACCCAGCACCGTTTCATCTTCAATGCCCTTGCTGATGGAAGGAGGTTTTCACTCAAAATCTCACGATACATGGCCCCATTCATTCTTTCCTTTACACGGATCAGTCGTCCTGGTCCCTTTGCAGAAAAACAGCCTCAAAGCATGATGTTTCCACCCCCATGCTTCACAGTAGGTATGGTGTTCTTTGGATGCAACTCAGCATTCTTTGTCCTCCAAACACGACGAGTTGAGTTTTTACCAAAAAGTTATATTTTAGTTTCATCTGACCATATGACATTCTCCCAATTCTCTTCTGGATCATCCAAATGCTCTCTAGCAAACTTCAGATGGGCCTGGACATGTACTGGCTTAATCGGGGGGACACGTCTGGCACTGCAGGATTTGTGTCATTGGCGGCGTAGTGTGTTACTGATGGTAGGCGTTGTTACTTTGGTCCCAGCTCTCTGCAGGTCATTCACTAGGTCCCCCCGTGTGGTTCTGGGAATTTTGCTCGCCGTTCTTGTGATCATTTTGACCCCATGGGGTGAGATCTTGCGTGGAGCCCCAGATCGAGAGAGATTATCAGTGGTCTTGTATGTCTTCCATTTCCTAATAATTCCTCACAAAGTTGATTTCTTCAAACCAAGCTGCTTACCTATTACAGATTCAGTCTTCCCAGCCTGATGCAGGTCTACAATTTTGTTTCTGGTGTCCTTTGACAGCTCTTTGGTCTTGGCCATAGTGGAGTTTGGAGTGTGACTGTTTGAGGTTGTGGACAGGTGTATTTTATACTGATAACAAGTTCAAACAAGTGCCATTAATACAGGTAATGAGTGGAGGACAGAGGAGCTTCTTAACCTCTGCGAGATAGGGGGCGCTCTTTTCATTTTTGGATAAAAAACGTTCCCGTTTTAAACAAGATATTTTGTCACGAAAAGATGCTCGACTATGCATGGAATTGACAGCTTTGGAAAGACAAAACTCTGACGTTTCCAAAACTGCAAATATATTATCTGTGAGTGCCCCAGAACTAATGCTACAGGCGAAACCAAGATGAAGTTTCATACTGGAAATGCCCCAGATTCTGAAGGCGCTGTGTTCCAATGTCTCCTTATATGGCTGTCAATGCGCCAGGAATGAGCCTGCCCTTTGTGTCGTTTCTCCAAGGTGTCTGCAGCATTGTGACGTGTTTGTAGGCATATCATTGGAAGATTGACCATAAGAGACTACATTTACCAGGTGTCCGCCCGGTGTCCTGTGTCGAAATTATTGCGTAATCTGTAGGTCCATGCGCGTTCCATTTCTTCAGAAGAGAAAGTCAACTGCCACGAAGGATTTATCGTCGATAGATATGTGAAAAACACCTTGACGATTGATTCTAAACATCGGTTTGCCATGTTTCTGTCGATATTATGGAGTTAATTTGGAAAAAAGTTCGCGTTTTAATGACTTAATATTATTTTTTATTTTTTTTCTTACCCAAACGTGATGAACAAAATGGAGCGATTTGTCAACACAAATAATATTTTTTGTAAAAACGGAACATTTGCTATCTAACTGAGAGTCTCCTCATTGAAAACATCTGAAGTTCTTCAAAGGTAAATGATTTTATTTGAATCCTTTTCTGTTTTTTTGTGAAAATGTTGCTTGCTGAAAGACAGGCATAATCCTATGCTAGGCTATCAATACTGTTACACAAATGCTTGTTTAGCTATGGTTCAAAAGCATATTTTGAAAATCTGAGATGACAGTGTTGTTAACAAAAGGCTAAGCTTGAGAGCAAATAGATTAATTTCATTTCATTTGCGATTTTCATGAATAGTTAACGTTGTGTTATGCTAATGAGCTTGGTGATAGATTTACACAATCCTGGATACAGGTTTTTTGTTTTAGCTAAACGTGACGAAAAACGGAACGATTTGTCCTAAACAAATAACCTTTCAGGAAAAACTGAACATTTGCTATCTGAGAGTCTCCTCATTGAAAACATCCGTTGTTCTTCAAAGGTAAATGATTTTATTTGAATGCTTTTCTGGTTTTTGTGAAAATGTTGCCTGCTGAATGCTAACGCTAGCTATCAATACTGTTACACAAATGCTTGTTTTGCAATGGTTGAGAAGCATATTTTAAAAATCTGAGATGACAGTGTTGTTAACAAAAGGCTAAGCTTGAGAGCAAATAGATTAATTTCATTTCATTTGCGATTTTCATGAATAGCTAACGTTGCGTTATGGTAATGAGCTTGAGGCTGTAGTCACGATAACTGGATCCGGGATGGCTCGACGCAAGAAGTTAAAGAAGAAGTTACAGGTCTGTGAGAGCCAGAAATCTTGCTTGTTTGTAGGTAACCAAATACTTATTTTCCACCATAATTTGCAAATAATTTGCAAATAATAATTTGCAGTGTAGCCTAGTGGTTAGAGCATTGGACTAGTAACTGAAAGGTTGCAAGTTCAAATCCCTAGGTCTTTGACAAGGTACAAAATCTGTCGTTCTGCCCTTGAACAGGCAGTTAACCCACTGTTCCTAGGCCGTCATTGAAAATAAGAATTTGTTCTTAACTGACTTGCCTAGTAAAATAAAGGTAAAAAAAAAAAAAAAAAATCCTACAATGTGATTTTCTGGATTTTTTTTCTCATTTTGTCTGTCATAGTTGAAGTGTACCTATGATGAAAATTACAGGACTCTCTCATCTTTTTAAGTGGGAGAACTTGCACAATTGGTGGCTGACTAAATACTTTTTTGCCCCACTGTACAAATGAGCTTCAATGCTATACAACACTCCTTCCGTGGCCTCCAACTGCTCTTAAATGCTAGTAAAACCAAATGCATGCTTTTCAACCGTTCGCTGCCTGCACCCACCTCACGACGCTGGACGGTTCCGACCTAGAATATGTGGACAACTATAAATACCTAGGTGTCTGGTTAGACTGTAAACTCTCCTTCCAGACTCATATTAAGCATCTCCAATCCAAAATCAAATCTAGAATCGTCTTTCTATTTCGCAACAAAGCCTCCTTCACTCACGCCCGCCAAACTTACCCTAGTAAAACTGACTATCCTACCGATCCTTGACTTTGGCGATGTCATCTACAAAATAGCTTCCAATACTCTATTCAGCAAACTGGATGCAGTCTATCACAGTGCCATCCGTTTTGTTACCAAATCACCTTATACCACCCACCACTGCGACCTGTATGCTCTAGTCGGCTGGCCTATAGCTACATATTCGAGGGCGCCAGACCCACTGGCTCCAGGTCATCTATATGTCTATGCTAGGTAAAGCTCCGCCTTATCTCAGTTCACTGGCCACTATAGCAGCACCCACCCGTAGCACACGTTCCAGCAGGTTTATCTCACTGATCATCCCTAAAGCCAACACCTCATTTGGCTGAATTTCTTCCAGTTCTCTGCTGCCAGTGACTGGAACGAATTGCAAAAATAGCTGAAGTTGGAGACTTTATTTCCTTCACTAACTTTAAACATCAACTATCTGAGCAGCTAATCGATTACTGCAGCTGTACATAGTCCATCTGTAAATAGCCCACCCAATCTACCTACCTCATCCCCATATTGTTTTTATTTACTTTTCTGCTCTTTGCACACCAGTATCTCTACTTGCACATCATCATCTGCTCATTTATCACTCCAGTGTTAATCTGCTAAATTGTAATTATTCGCTCCTATGGCCTATTTATTGCCTACCTCCTCATGCCTTTTGCACACAATGTATATAGACTTTCTTTTTTCTACTGTGTCATTGACTTGTTTATAGTGTTATTGGCTTGTTTATTGTTTATTCCATGTGTAACTTTGTTTGTCACGTTCTGACCTTAATTTCCTTTTTGTTTTGTATTTATTTAGTATGGTCAGGCGTGAGTTGGGTGGGTTGTGTATGTTTGTTTTTCTAGTTTTTGGGAATTTCAAGACGTTTCGTTTAGTATGGTTCTCAATCAGAGGCAGGTGTCATTAGTTGTCTCTGATTGAGAATCATACTTAGGTAGCCTGGGTTTCACTGTGTGTTTGTGGGTGATTGTTTCCGTGTCTGTGTTTGTTCGCCACACGGTACTGTTTCGGTTTTGTTCACGTTTATTGTTTTGTCTTCATTGAGTGTTCAGTTCAGGTTTTTAAATAAACAACCATGGACACTTACCACGCCGCATCTTGGTCCGATCAAGTGTTAAACCTCCTCTTCAGACGAAGAGGAGGAAAACCCTTACAGTGTTGTTGTCTGTGTCACACTGCTTTGCTTTATCTTTGCCAGGTCGCAGTTGTAAATGAGAACTTGTTCTCAACTAGCCTACCTGGTTAAATAAATATATATATATATATATATATTTAATTCAAGCTGAAGGACATGGCCCCAAATATAAAAGCTATGTGATAAGCTTTCTTCAACCTCTGTTTCCTCAGAGGCATTATATCCCAGTTTGGATGGTGTAGCAATGCACCCAGTCACTACAAAGATAAAGGTGAGAGAAAGGTAACCGCTCAGGGATTTCACCATGAGGCCAATGGTGACTTTAAAACAGTTACAGAGTTTAATGGCTGTGATAGGAGAAAACTGAGGATGGATCAGCAGCATTGTAGTTACTGATCACAATACGAACCTAATTGACAGAGTGAAAAGAAGGAAGCCTGTACAGAATAAACATATTCCAAAACATGCATCTTGTTTGCAAATAAGGCACTGAAGTAATACTTCAAAAAATGTGGCAAATAAATTAACTTTATGTCCTGAATACAAAGTGTTTTGTTTGGGGCAAATCCAACACACATCACTGAGTACCACTCTTCATATTTTCAAGCATGGTGGTGGCTGCATCATGCTATGGGTATGCTTGTCATCGACAAGGACTAGGAGATTTTTTTAACTAAAATTAAACAGAATAGAGCTATTTATTTTAATTTTATTTAACCTTTATTTAACCAGGAAGGGATCATTGAGATTAAAATCTATTTTTCAAGAGCGCCTGGAAAGATAGGCAGCACCAAGTCATTACAAAAAATTACAGACATACAAACATGAAAACTACAAGTAATCTAGTAAAAACCATTGAATTCACATTGAATATAAAACAGCAAAATTAAAACATTGACCGGTCAGGGAATCAGCCTCAAAATCCTTCATCATTGATTTAAAACACCAATCGGGACAAGTTCTTCCAGTTTAAAAGTATTTTGTAAGGTGTTCCAAGACGATGGCGCAGAGTACATAAAAGCCCTTTACCAAATTCAGTTCAGACATTTGGAACAGTTAGCAGGATAAAGTGCAGTGAACGAAGAGAGTACCCACCACATTTCTGAACAATAAAAATGTAGTAAAATAAAAGGTAGTAAAACCCAGAATGGCTTTTATATAAAAATTATACCAGTGACTGAGCCTGACAGTGACTAGAGAAGACTGACAACCCTGGTATACAAAGTGCAGTGGTGCAAAGGGTTTTGCAGTTTAAAATAAATCTCAAAGTGCCATGGTAAAGAGCTAAGCACAGGCAAAATCCTAGAGGAAATCCTGCTATAGTTTGCTTTCCAGCAGACACTGGGAGAAAAATTCACCTTTCAGCAGGACAATACTCTGAAACACAAGGCCAAATATACACTGTGGCCTAGTTACAATTTTGACTTAAATCAACTTGAAAATGTATTTGCAAGACATAAAAATAGCTTTATACAATGATAAAAAATATCTTGAAAAAGCTTGAAGAATCTTTAAAATAATAATGTGCAAAGATTGTACAATCCAGGTGTCCTTGAGTTCTTTAGTAAACAGGAAGACTCCATAATAGCATGAATTATTCGGGGCATTCTACAAGGTGCCTGAAACAGGGGAACGACATCACGCAGTTGCTGCAGATTGACGGTGGTATATTCATGCTGTGACCAGCCCGACTCCATGTCATCCATAGAAGCTCTATTGGGTTGAGGTCTAGAGACTGACCAGGCCACTCAAGTAAAACTGAACTCACTGTCATGTTTCAGGCAATGTTTTTCAAGTCCTCATTTGTCCAGTGTTGGTGATCGCGTGCCCACGGGAGACGCTTCTTCTTGTTTTTAGCTGATAGGAGTGGAACCCGGTGTGGTCTAGACCTGCTGCATCCGTGACAAGGATCAGGAAGATGTGCGTTTGGAAAACGGAAGACTCTGCACAACACTGTTGTACTGCACCGGAATTTGTCTGTTTGTGGCCCTCCTGTTAGCTTGCACGGTTCTTGCCATTCTCCTTCGACCTCGCTCATCAACAAGCTGTTTTGGCCCACAGGACTGCCGCTGACAGGATGTTTTTGACTTGTCACACCATTCTAAAACCCTAGGCACCGCCTTGCGCCAAATACCCAGGAGGGTGGCCATTTCTGAGATAATGGATCTGATCAGCGTCTGGCACCGACGATCAAACCATGCTGAAAGTCGCTTAGGTCACTTGTTTTTCCCAGTCTAACGCTCAATCAAACAGTAACTGATTCCCGTCTGCCTGCTTTATATAGCAAGCCATGGCCACGTTACTCACTGTCTGCAGTGGGGGCAGGGGAGATTATTAAACCATCAGGGCTGTTTGCATTTCAGATTAGGGAGGTGTTAAACCATGGAGGTGTCAATGAATTTACCTGCAAAAATCAGAGAAGAATTCACACAGACCTGATAGCTGGATTCTGGTTACAGGGTGTTTGAAAATGGAGCAATCATGACTAGGTCTTTAGGTGAGTATTATTTTACCTTGTTTTTACCACCTTCCCTGTCAGATACACAAAGAAAGCAAGCAAAAGAAGCAGGTACGGTAAATGAGTGGGATTTCAGTCTGTGTATGAAAGGGATATGAATGACAAAAAATAACAGCGACATACTTTTTTATTTGGCAGAGAATGTAAATTTGTTTAATTTATGATACAAAACACAATGTTTAAAGACAAATACAGAAATATATATTATACTACCTATTAAGCTATAGGCTACTTCCTAATCTATAAGGCAGTATTATTGTATGTATCCTATAGGAACTAAGGGCTGAATCCTGTAGGAACTAACGGCTGAATCCTGTAGGAACTAACGGAAGAATCCAATAGGAACCAACGGAAATCCAATACGAACTAAGGGTTGGATAGTATAGAACTAAGAGCTGAATAATATAGGAAATAAGAGCTGAATAATATAGAACTAAGGGCTGAATCCAATAGGAACAAAGGGCTGAATCCAATAGGAACTTAGAGCTGAAAAATATAGGATATAATAGCTAGAATCCTATAGGAATTAAGGGTGAATCCTATAGAACTGAATAATATAGGAACTAAGGGCTGAATTATATAAGAACTAAGTATTGAATCCTGTAGGAACCAACGGCTGAATCCAATAGGAACCAACGGCTGAATCCAATACCAATTAACTAAGGGCTGAATAATATACAGGAACTAAGGGTTGATAGTATAGAACTAAGAGCTGAATAATATAGGAAATAAGAGCTGAATAATATAGGAACTAAGGGCTGAATCCAATAGAACTAAGGGCTGAATCCAATAGAACTAAGTATTGAATCCTAATCTGAGAAACATAATTCATTCTTTAGCTCATATTTTCTATTGACATCAATGCATGATGTATGTGCTGGTTTGGTTTAAAGTGTATGTGCCTGATGCTTGGATGTGTGTGAAACTCATGAAGACCACATATTTGATCAGTGCATGTGTGTCCCTTTCCACTGTATCGGCGATCCTTCTAGGAAAGCGTCCATCACTTAAAGTCACAGCTGCAGGTGTGTGTATGTGCGTGACTGAGGTGTGGGCATAAACTCTAATGGAGGATTGGGGAGCAGACAGAGAGGGCAGGGGGACTGACTTTGAGACAGACATCACAGCTGCAGGTGTGTGTATGTGCGTGACTGAGGTGTGGGCACAAACTCTAATGGAGGATTGGGAAGAAGACAGAGGGCAGGGGGATTGACTTTGAGACAGACAACTAGAAACATGTAAAGACGTTGTTGTAGTTTAACCTGTGTGGTCCATTATACATGTATGTGTAGTCCTAGTCCCAGGCACTGCAGCGATATAGTAGTATTTCTTCCTGTCTAAGGGCTTCTCTGCTTTAGAAGCAGGAGACGTTGAGCCCCTTTCCAAGGAATTAAGTCTCATGTCTGAGGTTGAAACTCCAGGTATGAGTGGTCTGTCTGTTCTAGATGGCAGGAAACTTAGATCTGACAAGAAGAGTCCCCTCTGTGCTTTATCACAGGACACAGACAGCAGACACACACACACACGCACGCACACACGCACACATTGTATGCTCAAACAGAATATGGCACACAGACTTGCACGTACACACTCTCTTTCACACACGCAAACACACACGCACAAAACAAGTACCAAACACACACGCACAAAACAAGTACCAAACACACACGCACAAAACAAGTACCAAACACACACGCACAAAACAAGTACCAAACACACACGCACAAAACAAGTACTAACCAACACGCAGGGGCATTGCTCATGTTGTTCCCTTGTTAATTGAAACCACATGTTTACTGCTAGACACTCCCAGTGAAGTACCCATCACACATGTTACAATGCACTGGAATTGGCCTTCTTGTTTTGTTATTTAATCAGAACTGTTCCTGACCTCAGACTCAAGAGAACATTTGATTCTTTACTGTCCACCATGGGGGTCCCACAGATGATTCTCCAGAAAAATTCCAGATAAGCCTGGTCCTGTTCATTGATCCCCAGGGACTGACAGTTCAACAATGGTCAGGAAGACTCTGATCAGTTAGACAAACAGGAAGACTGATCAGCTAGACAAACAGGAAGACTGATCAGCTAGACAAACAGGAAGACTGATCAGCTAGACAACAGAAGAGTCAAAGACAAACAGGAAGACTCTGAGACAAACAGGAAGACTGATCAGCTAGACAAACAGGAAGACTGATCAGTTAGACAAACAGGAAGACTGATCAGCTAGACAAACAGGAAGACTGATCAGTTAGACAAACAGGAAGACTGATCAGCTAGACAAACAGGAAGACTGATCAGTTAGACAAACAGGAAGACTGATCAGCTAGACAAACAGGAAGACTGATCAGCTAGACAAACAGGAAGACCCTGATCAGCTAGACAAACAGGAAGACTGATCAGCTAGACAAACAGGAAGACCCTGATCAGCTAGACAAACAGGAAGACCCTGATCAGCTAGACAAACAGGAAGACTCTGATCAGCTAGACAAACAGGAAGACCCTGATCAGCTAGACAAACAGGAAGACCCTGATCAGCTAGACAAACAGGAAGACTGATCAGCTAGACAAACAGGAAGACCCTGATCAGCTGACAAAAGGAAGACTCAGCTAGACAAACAGGAAGACTCTGATCAGCTAGACAAACAGGAAGACTCTGATCAGCTAGACAAACAGGAAGACTCTGATCAGCTAGACAAACAGGAAGACTCTGATCAGCTAGACAAACAGGAAGACTCTGATCAGCTAAACAAACAGGAAGACCCTGATCAGCTAGACAAACAGGAAGATGCTGATCAGCTACACAAACATGAAGACTCTGATCAGCCTGACAAACAGGAATACTCTGATCAGCTAGACAAACAGGAAGACTGATCAGCTAGACAAACAGGAAGACTCTGATCAGCTAGACAAACAGGAAGACCCTGATCAGCTAGACAAACAGGAAGACCCTGATCAGCTAGACAAACAGGAAGACCCTGATCAGCTAGACAAACAGGAAGACGCTGATCAGCTAGACAAACAGGAAGACTGATCAGCTAGACAAACAGGAATACCCTGATCAGCTAGACAAACAGGAAGACCCTGATCAGCTAGACAAACAGGAAGACTGATCAACTAGACAAACAGGAAGACCCTGATCAGCTAGACAAACAGGAAGATGCTGATCAGCTACACAAACATGAAGACTCTGATCAGCCTGACAAACAGGAATACTCTGATCAGCTAGACAAACAGGAAGACTGATCAGCTAGACAAACAGGAAGACTGATCAGTTAGACAAACAGGAAGACTCTGATCAGCTAGACAAACAGGAAGACTCTGATCAGCTAGACAAACAGGAAGACCCTGATCAGCTAGACAAACAGGAAGACCCTGATCAGCTAGACAAACAGGAAGACTCTGATCAGCTAGACAAACAGGAAGCCGCTGATCAGCTAGACAAACAGGAAGACTGATCAGCTAGACAAACAGGAAGACTCTGATCAGCTAGACAAACAGGAAGACCCTGATCAGCTAGACAAACAGGAAGCCTCAAAAGAGAGGTGCTAGCATTAGCTCCTGTCAGGACAACACTAGTTACTGTATATAGGTCATGGGATGGCAGATACCCTAGTGGTTAGAGCATTGGGCCAATAACCAAAAGGTTGCTAGATCAAATCACCAAGCTGACAAAGTAAAATTCTTGTATTCTGCACCTGAACAAGGCAATTAACCCACTGTTCCTAGGCCGTCATTGTAAGTAAGAATTTGTTCTTAACTGACTTGCCTAGTTAAATAAAGGTTAAATAAAAAATATCCTGTGGCTTAAGGGAGAAGAATATTTCAACCTTATCTGTGACTAAGATGTTGTTGATTGGGAGGTGGACGAGTTAAATGTGGCTTCTGTTGAGGCCTAAATGTAAACGTGTGTGTCCTGAACAACATTGGTGAGAGAAAAACAGTGGAATCTGCAGTTCACCTTCAAAATGAATGTCCCCATTGAAATTAATAAAAAATTGTGAAAACATGCCACAATTGGACTAGATAATGCTAAACAAGATTAGAATGTTGTTATATACAGCAACAGTCAAAGGTTTGGACACACCTACTCATTCAATGGTCTTTCTTCATTTTACAATGTTTTACATTGTAGAAACATTGTCAAGACCATGCAAAGCTGTCATCAAGACAAAGGGTGGCTACTTTGAAGAATCTAAGATCTAAAATATATTTTGATTTGTTTAACACTTTTTTGGTTACTACATGATTCCATATGTGTTATTTAATAGTTTTGATGTCTTCACTATTATTCTGCAACGTATAAAATAGTAAAATAAAGAAAAACCCTTGAATTAGTAGGTGTGTCCAAACGTTTGACTGGTACTGTGAGCCCGCAACATTACAATTTGAACCAAATACTTTCCCTCATTCAATGAAACAGGGATGAAATGGCTAAGGTGGCCGACTTCAAAGAAGGGTAGCTAACTAAGACATTTTTATCTATTTCTAAGGCTAAAATATTACATTTTCAGATTTTGACAGCATAGCAGTTACTTGTCAATTAGCCTATTCAAATAATATATATTTTTCATATTGTCAGAAGTACGTTACATTGCCAGTATTGAATGACCAGAAATGTGCTATAACTGGGCAAATAACTCACTAACTAGCAACGGATATCAACAAATGTGCACACTTGCTTTGATCTCACAAACGTATCTAACAACTGCGTGATTGATAGACTGCATGGTGCCTGGCAATGCAAGCCTAGAATAAGTCTACTGTGATGAGCTCTGCAGAGATTGGGAAGACAGATGCATCTTATCCAAAGGACACACTAATGTAATTCTAATTGGAGTAGCCTAATTGTTTGATATTGTAATTTTTGCCTGATTTTGTCTCACTTTTGAATCTATAATCTGCTTGTACGACAATTTGTTTTACTTGCCCCCGGACAAGTGTTAATGTTGAGTCCTGCTGTATCTGATAATCCACCCAAAGAGGGAAAACACACCAGAGCAACGGATGGCGAGTGTACTTAAAAACAGCAGGTGGCCATCCTATTGCCTTTGACCACAGAACATTGGCCGTCAAATTCAGGTTAATTTCCTGTCGATTCTACATGTTAAATTTTTGCCGTTCGTTGACACCCAGCAGGTAACCGCTGACAGGCCACGGCAACACACTGCTTTCAGACATTTGTATAACTGCTGTGTTTCCTCTCTGCGTCCCATGTGTTTTGTGTTGTTTATGAGGAGGAGTTGGAGACGCTGACCAAGCCCAACACAGACAGCGAATCAAAGGAGGAGGCTCTCTAGCCACCCATTATGACATCACAATGGCTCAACCCTGTGATGTCATAAGAAATCCACTTTGCACTGTTGGCCGCTAAATGTGTTTATCTCTCTGATGGTCAAACATAAACATGCAGCGGTAGGGAATGCTAGCCTTACCGTTATTCTTTATTCACACAGACCATACAATAACCTCACACAGACAATACAGTAACCTCACACAGACCATACAGCAACCTCACAGAGACAATACAGCAACCTCACAGAGACCATACACCAACCTCACAGAGACAATACAGCAACCTCACACAGACCATACAGCAACCTCACAGAGACAATACAGTAACCTCACACAGACCATACAGTAACCTCACACAGACCATACAGTAACCTCACACAGACCACACAGACCATACAGTAACCTCACACAGACCATACAGTAACCTCACACAGACCATACAGCAACCTCACACAGACCATACAGCAACCTCACACAGACCATACAGTAATCTCACACAGACCATACAGTAACCTCACACAGACCATACAGTAACCTCACATAGACCATACAGCAACCTCACACAGACCATACAGCAACCTCACACAGACCATACAGTAACCTCACACAGACCACACAGACCATACAGTAACCTCACACAGACCATACAGTAACCTCACACAGACCATACAGTAACCTCACACAGACCATACAGCAACCTCACACAGACCATACAGCAACCTCACACAGACCATACAGTAACCTCACACAGACCATACAGTAACCTCACACATACCATACAGTAACCTCACACAGACCATACAGTAACCTCACACAGACCATACAGTAACCTCACACAGACCATACAGTAACCTCACACAGACCATACAGTAACCTCACACAGACCATACAGTAACCTCACACAGACCATACAGTAACCTCACACAGACCATACAGTAACCTCACACAGACCATACAGTAACCTCACACAGACCATACAGTAACCTCGTAAGGCCCATGTGATTTACTCTGGTCACAGGGGTCCATGTTACATTCAGAAAACCGTATTCGATGACATGATGGTAGAACATATAAGGTTGTGGTTTACACAGGGACCAACTGCCTTCCCTCCTGGTTACAGAAACCCACAGCTATAGAAATGACAAGTGTTCAACGCTCTGTTTACTCTCCTATACATACTTATTGTCCCATAGAATTGACACTTCTGCCATGTATTCACAGAAAGCTTCTTGTGGAGTGGATATGAAGTGGTTATCAGTAATATCATTTTATAAATCAAATCAAACTTTATTTGTCACAACCTTACCGAGAAATGCTGACTTACAAGCTCTTAACCAACAGTGCAGTTCAAGAAGAGTTAAAAAAATATTTACCAAATAAACTAAAGTAAAAAAACAAAACAATAATGAGGCTATGACTTTGTGTGACTGGGGTCTCTGGTGTGTTTTACTGCACATCTTTAAGGCAATGAACACCGGGTTAATAACATGTATTTTGTTATGATACAGTGCATCATTATTCAGTTCATAACTGCTCAGTTTCTCACACAAAATAGTCTATAGATTACCAAACAGACACATTTTGTTTTAGTTGCTGACTGTATTTTTCCGTTCTGTTGGTCTGTATTGTTCAATCTGTATTGTTAAACTTGAACCAACAGGGGGAGGTGCAACATGATACATTTGTATTTCTGCGCCTAAAGAACGTTTGACTACAATACAAAGTACTGAGATACAGTTTGTATTAAAACTCAGAGAAAAGTGTTGTCAGGAAACAAAAGCTTTATTTTTCATAAATATACAGCACAACAGAGACTCTGTCTCTCATGCACAACAGAGTATATACAGTACAACAGACACTCTGTCTCTTATGCACAACAGAGTATATACAGTACAACAGAGACTCTGTCTCTTATGCACAACAGAGTATATACAGTACAACATACACTCTGTCTCTTATGCACAACAGAGTATATACAGTACAACATACACTCTGTCTCTTATGCACAACAGAGTATATACAGTACAACAGACACTCTGTCTCTTATGCACAACAGAGTATATACAGTACAACAGACACTCTGTCTCTTATGCACAACAGAGTATATACAGTACAACAGACACTCTGTCTCTTATGCACAACAGAGTATATACAGTACAACAGACACTCTGTCTCTTATGCACAACAGAGTATATACAGTACAACAGACACTCTGTCTCTTATGCACAACAGAGTATATACAGTACAACAGACACTCTGTCTCTTATGCACAACAGAGTATATACAGTACAACAGACACTCTGTCTCTTATGCACAACAGAGTATATACAGTACAACAGAGACTCTGTCTCTTATGCACAACAGAGTATATACAGTACAACATACACTCTGTCTCTTATGCACAACAGAGTATATACAGTACAACAGAGACTCTGTCTCTTATGCACAACAGAGTATGAATAGGAACAATATGCAACAACAGGAAAATGACAAAACAGAAATGAAGTTGAAAGTTCATTGCAGAAACAGACCGTTATAGCCACAAGTTAAAAACAGACATCCAAAACAAACAAAACGTTTGACTGATCCTTACACTTCTATCTACAATAAGGTTCAGACTGTGAAAGTGAACATCTACATTTGGTCAAGAATGGAAATGTAGTCGACCGAACACGTGAAATGTAAAAACAACTGTTGATTGTAATTCTTTATATCAAAAGAGCAAGAGTGATATAGAGAAGGATTAGACAGAGATTGATGACATCACTATCCAATCCTTCTTTATTTCATTCTGGAACCAGGAAGCACAGAGCTAACCCCTAGACCATTTAACCCTCCATAAACTTCCTGAAAACAAAAACCGCCGTTCAAGAGGCGAGACAAAGGTTATACTCATGCCCCTCTCCCATTGGAAATCAACCCCTATCCCTAGGAACTTCTTACACATGGTGTACAGCCCATCTAGACTACCATGGGGCTAGGTGGAGCCATACCTTACTGCTTACACCTATCTGATCCATTGGAATCTACAAAGGGCCATCAAGAAGCATACATGGGATAAACGCAAAAGAGATTGATTTGAGATTAAGTAACACACCCCTTAGTAACCATATCATTGCTTATAGACTATTGACACCCCCTTTAGTAACCGTATCCCTGGTGATAGCCGTCCTGGTAACCGTCGTAGCCGTGGTGATGGTACCCGTAGCCTCCGTACTCGTCTTCCGGGCAGCGCATGCCCAGTGACTGCTGGATGGCCATCTCCTGCCTGCGGAGCTGCATAGAGTCCACCAGGTCGTAGATAATGGCCATGGACCACATGGGGCTCGGGTACCACGACTTGACGTTGCCGTCCTTTCCCACCAGCAGCATGGAGAAGTACTCTGGGCTGATCTGGAAGTAGTTGCGGATGTCTTTGACCAGGGTGGCCGAGAGGCCCTCACGATCCACCGTGGCACTGCCTGGAAGGAGGAGAGAGAGATGGATAGAAGTCAGTCAATATCCTTTGGTACGATTGATGTCTTTGACTGAAGAGGCAGAGAGGCAGACTCGCTCCACGGCCAAGCTGCCCGTCTCAAGAGAAAGAAGGAATTAGGCCAAGCGGCCCCAGCCCCACCTCTCTGCCCCAGCCCCACCTCTCTGCCCCACCTCTCTGCTTCAGCCCCAGCTCTCTGCCCCAGCCCCACCTCTGTCCCAGCTCCCTGCCCCAGCTCTCTACCCCGGCCCCACCTCTCTGCCCCAGCTCTCTACCCCACCTCTCTGCCCCACCTCTCTGCCCCAGCCCCAGCTCTCTGCCCCAGCCCCACCTCTCTGCCCCAGCCCCAGCTCTCTGCCCCAGCCCCAGCTCTCTGCCCCAGCCCCAGCTCTCTGCCCCAGCCCCAGCCCCAGCCCTCTGCTCCTGCCCAGCCCAAGCTCTCTGCCCCAGCTCTCTGCCCCAGCCCCAGCTCTCTGCCCCAGCCCCAGCTCTCTGCCCCAGACCCAGCTCTCTGCCCCAGACCCACCTCTCTGCCCCAGCTCTCTGCCCCAGCCCCGATCTCTTCCCCTGCAAAGCTACCACTTCATTCAAGGAAAGCTCCCCAAAGAGCTCATATGAATGCTATTTGGATGGGCAGAGAAATTAAAGGGAGAGTTTACATATTTCCTCCCTAACACCCCCACCACAGCAAATGTCTGTGTGCTTATGCAGCTGTGAGGGGTGTATGGGTGGAGGGCCGTATGTGTTTGTGTTGATGGTGTGGTGTAGGCAGCAGCACCAACATGTTTTTGAGGTTGAGCCCCATACCACAGAGGAAAGATCAAAAAAGTGTATCTGGTAGCATGGAGAGAATAAATAAACAAGGCTGGGCTATAGGGACCTGGACCGGTGGAGACAGCAGGAGTTAGGGCTGAGGCTGGGCTATAGGTACAAGGACTGGGGGAGACAGCAGGAGTTAGGGCTGAGGCTGGGCTATAGGGACAAGGACTGGGGGAGACAGCAGGAGTTAAGGGGGCTGGGACCTGGCTGGAGACAGCAGGAGTTATGAGGCTGGGCTACAAGGACTGGGGAGACAGCAGGAGTTAAGGCTGAGGCTATAGGGACAAGGACTGGGGAGACAGCAGGAGTTAGGGCTGAGGCTGGGCTATAGGGACAAGGACTGGGGGAGACAGCAGGAGTTAGGGCTGAGGCTGGGCTATAGGGACAAGGACTGGGGGAGACAGCAGGAGTTAGGGCTGAGGCTGGGCTATAGGGACAAGGACTGGGGAGACAGCAGAGTTACAAGGACGTGGACTGGGGGAGACAGCAGGAGTTAGGGCTGGGACAAGGCTGGGCTATAGGGACAAGGACTGGGGGAGACAGCAGGAGTCCTTGTCCCTATAGCCCAGCCTCAGCCCAACTCCCAAGCAGGATGGGGAGACAGCAGGAGTTAAGGCTGGGCTATAGGGTGGACGGGAGACAGCAGGAGTTAGAGCCTGGGCTACCGGGGAGACAGCAGGAGTTAGGGCTGAGCCTGGGCTATAGGGACAAGGACTGGGGAGACAGCAGGAGTTAGGGCTGGACTGGGCTAGGAGTTAGGGCTGAGGCTGGGCTATAGGGACAAGGACTGGGGGAGACAGCAGGAGTTAGGGCTGAGGCTGGGCTATAGGGACAAGGACTGGGGGAGACAGCAGGAGTTAAGGCTGGGCTATAGGGACGTGGACTGGGGGAGACAGCAGGAGTTAAGGCTGGGCTATAGGGACAAGGAATGGGGGAGAAGGAAGGAGTTAGGGCTGGGCTATAGGGACAAGGACTGGGGGAGACAGCAGGCATCCTTGTCCCTATAGCCCAGCCTCAGCCCAACTCCCAAGCAGGATGGGGAGACAGCAGGAGTTAAGGCTGGGCTATAGGGACGTGGACCGGGGGAGACAGCAGAAGTTAGGGCTGAGCCTGGGCTATAGGGACAAGGACTGGGGGAGACAGCAGGAGTTACGGCTGAGGCTGGGCTATAGGGACAAGGACTGGGGGAGACAGCAGGAGTTAGGGCTGAGGCTGGGCTATAGGGACAAGGACTGGGGGAGACAGCAGGAGTTAGGGCTGAGGCTGGGCTATAGGGACAAGGACTGGGGGAGACAGCAGGAGTTAAGGCTGAGGCTGGGCTATAGGGACAAGGACTGGGGGAGGCAGCAGGAGTTAGGGCTGAGGCTGGGCTATAGGGACAAGGACTGGGGGAGGCAGCAGGAGTTAGGGCTGAGGCTGGGCTATAGGGACAAGGACTGGGGAGACAGCAGGAGTTAGGGCTGGGGCTGGGCTATAGGGACTTGGACTGGGGGAGACAGCAGGAATTTGAGCTAAAGTTGAGCTACCTGCCTGCTGTGACAATTAAACAACATCAGACATTCAACAGCATGGGTGTATTAACTGAAGAACAAAACATAACACAGCCCATTTACCCTCCATGTGTTTCCTGTTTTGTTTCATCTTCACAGCCATTTCCTGTATGAAGTATGATACACATAGGCGCTGTGGAGACAACAGGGTTCTCACCGTTGATTGGATAGAGCTCTAGTACTCCTCCCTGATCCACTGCCTCCATGCCGACCAGCTTCAGGATGGAGATGTGTCTCAGGCCTGGGTCACCATGGAAACCACCACCATACAGACAAACCCACAACAGAGAGGCCGTAGAAGCACATTAAGAACAACAAAAACACCCAACAACAACAACTTACAACGTAAAGTCAAACGTCTCCTACTGAGCATCTAAGTCAGGGTTCTTCAACCTGTAAATAATAAGGAAGGGAGGCGTTGATTGGTTAGGGAAATCTTTGTAGATTGAAGGTGTTCCTTAGTAAGAGAGAAACCTGTAGTGCCACTGAGTGTGCAGGGTTTTGATCCAACCCCCTGCAATAACACACACCTGATTCAGCTAAGTAACGGCCCAGAGAGAAGACCTTGATCTCCAGGATCAGAGTTGGAGCACCCCCCAAAAACGGATATAATTCAACCACTTGTTTCATATTCATCTCTAAACGTATTTATTCAATATGTGGATGCGGCTGTTCCTGATTAGAACCATCTGTGAGTTAGTCGTGATAATAGCGAGGGAATGTGAAGGACTTGTGTCCTGCTGAGCCAGACAGATGGTTGTTCTGAAGACAGAAAAACCACAGTAACCACATGAAAACACTGCTCTCTAAGGTGAGAGCCAAGAGCTGAATACCGCGGTACGAACCCAAAGCAGAGTCAGCAGCTAGGAGAAGCCTTGTTTATCAGAGAAGCCAGGTTTGAACACACACACACCTAGCCAAGAGAAACAGAGGAGGGGATCACAGTCTTTGATCTGAGACTACAGAACTGGTAGATGAGTAGGGAGTTACACTTCCATGAACCTTTTCTGAGGGGTATATGCTGTGTGTGTGTGTGTGTGGTTGTGTGTGTGTGTGTGTGTCTCTGTGTGTGTGTCTGTGTGTGTGTGTGTGTGTGTGTGTGTGTGTGTGTGTGTGTGTGTGTGTGTGTCTGTGTGTGTGGTTGTGTGTGTGTGTGTGGTTGTGTATGTGTGTGTGTGAGTGAGTGAGAAGCAGTTATCATGGTCCTCCTCAGTTTCAGCAGCAGCAACACATGTATCATGACTACCTCAGCGTGTTTACCTATCAAGCTAAAATGTAACAGATGAATTGAGAGCCCGAGTGTTGTTGACCGTGTTCCTCCAGATGAGGTCAGGTCTGAATGGAGGCTGTTGTAAATCTAATATGATTTACACCTGCTGGGTACCACAGGGTGCTGTGTGTGTGTGTGTGTGTGTGTGTGTGTGTGTGTGTGTGTGTGTGTGTGTGTGTGTGTGTGTGTGTGTGTGTGTGTGTGTGTGTGTGTGTGTGTGTGTGTGTGCTGATTTACATCTGTTGTGTGTGTACCAGAGGTTGGCACAACAAGTCCCAGACTGGTAAAACTCCTGACCCTATACGGACATGATTAATTTGTTGTTAAAAGGTTTAATATTGGTAATGGTGGAACCAGAGCAGGTCACTTGGTTTAAAAAATAAAACTCCTGGAAAAACTCCTGCCCCTGGGATGGATGAAAATCCTGTTACAGCTACAGTCACCTTGTTCTTGTTCATATGAATGAGATTTTAAGGAAGGACTAGGGGGGTTTCCTATACACAAACACAGAGAAAGCAAAATGATTGCACAGTAAAATGTCTGAGCTTGCTTTATTCAGGTTTGCATCGTGTAGTCCCGCCCTATGGAGCCTTAATTAAAAATGAACTCAGTCTATCAGCTATTGTGTTTATTGATCAATTCCAGTGTCAATATATTTCAGTCAATATATTTTTATAAACAAAATCAAGAGTGGTGTGAGAAGCGTGTCCTCGCTACAAGTTTTCCAGAGGCCATGGTGAGACCACGGGATGATCCACACAGAGCCCAGATGATACTGCTGGCAGCACGCTGCTAGTGGATGGCTCTGATTTGACAACTGCCCAGTTTGTGTGTGTGTGTGTGCCTGTGTGCGTGTGAGCAGTTTATGGCCTGCTTCAGAGACAACGTGTCTTCCTGTTGATCTGAAAGTACAAGATAAATATGGTAAATATGGTAATAACTCAATGATTCCTTCTAATACTCACCCAGGTTGCAGGCTTGGCTGGTCAGGGCGTGAAGCTGCTGCTGATAGGCCCATTCCTCATCGTTGGGGGCGGAGATTACAAACAGGCGACGCCTCCAACGGAACCTGAGAACCCAAAGACGGAACGACGATGAGATGCAGTAGGATTAAACTATACGGTGATGTCATCAATATCACGTATTTAAAGATCCTACAAGGCACTTCCTCAAGACTTGAATCAAGTCACTTCCTGTATAAACACTGTGAGTCACTGTCATTAGAACCAACAACCAACCCACTGGGTACTGACATCATTTCAACGTCTAGTTTAGATTTACATCTGGTTGAGTTGTCAACTAACGTGAATTCAACGTGAAATCAACAAAACATGTCACCATGTCATTGGATTTCGGTAACAAGTTATGTGAGAAAAAAGACATTTCTTTACGTTGATGACTCTACAATCAGTTTTCCACGTTGATTCAACGTCATCACATATAACTTTTTTTTATTTTGAAATTATGTGGAACACAGTTGACTCACAGTTGCCCAGTGGGAAGTCATTTCCTGTCTGAACACTGGGTCACAGTCATTAGACTGGAATTTAGTCTCCATGGAAACAAACCACAGTCAATCTGGTAAAAACATTTCAGTTAAATACAATATGCAGCACCAGTCAAAAGTTTGGACTCACCTACTCATTCAAGGGATTTTCTTCATTTTTACTATTCTCTACATTGTAGAATAATAGTGATGACATCAAAACTATGAAATAAC
Organism: Oncorhynchus nerka; assembly: GCF_034236695.1. Lineage (NCBI taxonomy): Eukaryota > Metazoa > Chordata > Actinopteri > Salmoniformes > Salmonidae > Oncorhynchus > Oncorhynchus nerka. The sequence goes on along the minus strand of NC_088398.1, from coordinate 74,593,581 downwards.
ACATATGGAATCAAATAGTAATCAAAAAAGTGTTAATTAAACAAATCAAAATATATTTGAGATTTGAAATTCTTCAAAGTAGCCACCCTTTGCCTTGATAACAGCTTTGCATACCCTTGGCATTCTCTCAACCAGCTTCATGAGGTAGCCACCTGGAAGACATTTCAATGAACAGGTGTGCCTTGTTAAAGTTAATTTGTGGAATTTCTTTCCTTCTTAACAGTGTGTGAGCCAATCAGTTGTGTTGTGACAATGTAGGGTGTTATAGGTGTGTCCAAACGTTTGACTGGTACTGTACATATATAAAAGTGTGTGGACCCCTTTCAAATTAGTGGATTTGGCTACTCCAGCCACACCTGTTTGTGACAGGTGTATACAATCGATTTCACATCTATGCAATCTACATAGACAAATATTGGCAGTAGAATGACCTTACTAAAGAGCTCAGTGACTTTCAACCTGGCACGGTCATAGGGTTCCAATTTTACAACAAGTCAGTTTGTCAAATTCTTGCCCTGCTAGGGCTGCCCCAGTCAACTGTATGTTCTGTTATTTTAAAGTGGAAATGTCTAGGAGCTACAGAGTCAGCCGCAAAGTGGTAGGCCACACAAGTTGACAGAACGGCACCAACGAGTGCTGAAGTCCGTAGCGCTGTCCTAAGGTTAAAACACTCAATACCGAGATCCAAACTGCCTCTGGAAGCAACGTCAGCACAAGAACTGTTCGTCGGGAGCTTCATGAAATAGGTTTCCATGGCCGAGCAGCCCACAAGCCTTAGATCACACCATGCGCAATGCCAAGTGTCGGCTGGAGTTGTGTAAAGCTCGCCGCCACTGGACTCTGCAATGGAAACACCTTATCCAGAGTGATGAATCACGCTTCACCATCTGGCAGTCTGACGGACCATTCTGGGTTTAGTGGATGCCAGGAGAATGCTACCTGCCTGAAAGTGCCAACTGTAAAGTTTGGTTTATGAGGAATAATGGCTTGGGGCTGTTTTTCATGGTTTGGTCTAGGCTTCTTAGTTCCAGTGAAGGGAAATCTTAACGCAACAGCATACAAGAACATTCTAGATGATTCTGTGCTTCCAACTTTGTGGCAACAGTTTGGGGAAGGCCCTTTTCAGGTTCAGCATTACAATGCCCCCGTGCAATATTTGAGGTCCATACAGAAATGTTTTTTTTTTTAGAGATCGGTGCGGAAGAACTTGACTGGCCTGCATAGAGGCCTGACCTCAACCCCATCGAACATCTTTGGGAAAAATTGGAAAGCCTAATCGCCCAAAATCTGTGCCCGACCTCACTAATGCTCTTGTGGCTGAATGGAAGCAAGTCCCTGCAGCAATGTTCCAACATCTAGTGGAAATCCTTCCCAGAAGAGTGGAGGCTGTTATAGCAGCAAAGGGGGGACCAACTTCATACTAATGCCTATGATTTTGGAATGACAAGCAGGTGTCCAAAATACTGTTGGTCATGTAGTGTATAAACGGGACCATAGTCAATTGATCCAAGACCAAGGTGTTAGTGTATCCTACAATACTGGAAATGAAATATTCATTTAGCAGACACATTTATCCAAAGAGACTTACAGTTATATATACATGCAACAAAAAAAAATACATATGGGTGGTTCGTGTTAATATTAATGTTGACATGGCCACCTGTCAATTCTGACCAATCCTCAGCCAGAACCTGGCAGAATGAGACAATATTCACACCGGCTATGGAGCAAAATGTATGTTTCATATGGAGCAAAATGTCAGATTCCAGCCATTCCCAGCCATAACCATAGGCGTGACACACACACACACACACACACACACACACGCACACGCACACGCACACGCACACACACATACTACCTGGAGAGGAAGTTCTCAAGTGATCTTGGTTTGTCCTCCTTCTTGCAGGCCACTCCATCTCTCTTCTGCTGTTCCATCTCTCTGATGCGAGAGATGAAGGTGTCAATGTAATCGAACACAGCCTTCATGGCAATGGGAACCTCATAGGATTGCTGTTGGAGGGACACACATCATTAAGTCAGTGGACCAAAAAGGTAACCAACCAATGAAGGATTTGAGTGTACATATTATTCTAGTGGTCAGGAGAGAAATGTAAGAAATGCTATAATGATTTCAGTATTCCTAGAAAAACCTTGAAAACCCTGTATCCTGTATTCCAAGAGACTGAGCAATGTGTTCCAGTTTGCTGTGACTTCACAGGCATTCTCTGCATGTTTCTGAGAAGCACAACCACAGCAGCGGGCCATGGGTTTCAACAGAGCGGGCCATGGGGTTCAACACAGCGGGCCATGGGTTTCAACAGAGCGGGCCATGGGGTTCAACACAGTGGGCCATGGGGTTCAACAGAGCGGGCCATGGGGTTCAACAGAGCGGGCCATGGGTTTCAACAGAGCGGGCCATGGGGTTCAACACAGCGGGCCATGGGGTTCAACACAGCGGGCCATGGGGTTCAACACAGTGGGGCAACACAGCGGGCCATGGGGTTCAACACAGCGGGCCATGGGGTTCAACACAGTGGGCCATGGGGTTCAACACAGTGGGCCATGGGGTTCAACACAGTGGGCCATGGGGTTCAACACAGTGGGCCATGGGGTTCAACACAGCGGGCCATGGGGTTCAACACAGTGGGCAATGGGGTTCAACACAGCGGGCCATGGGGTTCAAAACAGCGGGCCACAGGGTTCAACACAACAGTTCAGAACGTGATAAATTCCACCATGCAGTTTATTTTTTAGGAACAGCAGGGATCCCAGCATAAAATATGATATTTTATAGGGCACACGCCCCCATCTCTCTCATACCCACACCCTGTAATAGACTGTCCTGTCTGTAATAGACTGCCCTGTCTGTAATAGACTGCCCTGTCTGCAATAGACTGTCCTGTCTGTAATAGACTGCCCTGTCTGCAATAGACTGTCCTGTATGCAATAGACTGTCCTGTCTGTAATAGACTGTCCTGTCTGTAATAGACTGTCCTGTCTGTAATAGACTGTCCTGTCTGTAATAGACTGCCCTGTCTGTAATAGACTGTCCTGTCTGTAATAGACTGTCCTGTCTGTAATAGACTGCCCTGTCTGTAATAGACTGCCCTGTCTGTAATAGACTGCCCTGTCTGTAATAGACTGTCCTGTCTGTAATAGACTGTCCTGTCTGTAATAGACTGTCCTGTCTGTAATAGACTGTCCTGTCTGTAATAGACTGCCCTGTCTGTAATAGACTGTCCTGTCTGTAATAGACTGTCATGTCTGTAATAGACTGCCCTGTCTGTAATAGACTGCCCTGTCTGTAATAGACTGTCCTGTCTGTAATAGACTGCCCTGTCTGTAATAGACTGCCCTGTCTGTAATAGACTGTCCTGTCTGTAATAGACTGCCCTGTCTGTAATAGACTGTCCTGTCTGTAATAGACTGCCCTGTCTGTAATAGACTGTCCTGTCTGTAATAGACTGTCCTGTCTGTAATAGACTGTCCTGTCTGTAATAGACTGCCCTGTCTGTAATAGACTGCCCTGTCTGTAATAGACTGTCCTGTCTGTAATAGACTGTCCTGTCTGTAATAGACTGCCCTGTCTGTAATAGACTGTCCTGTCTGTAATAGACTGTCCTGTCTGTAATAGACTGCCCTGTCTGTAATAGACTGCCCTGTCTGTAATAGACTGTCCTGTCTGTAATAGACTGTCCTGTCTGTAATAGACTGTCCTGTCTGTAATAGACTGTCCTGTCTGTCCTGTCTGTAATAGACTGTCCTGTCTGTAATAGACTGTCCTGTCTGTAATAGACTGTCCTGTCTGTAATAGACTGTCCTGTCTGTAATAGACTGTCCTGTCTGTAATAGACTGTCCTGTCTGTACTGACAGCAGTAGAGGGTTGGTTAAACACTGGAGTCTATGTTTAATATGTCTAAAAACAGCCGATTTACACACTGCTGTTATGAGAAGGTCACGTTGTGTGAATTGAACCCGTGTTTGATCACTGCAGGATGTTTACAGTATGGTGAAGGCTGGTCAACCAACATGAGTATTGGTCTAATGGGCTCAACAGAGAGGTTAGGTGTGTGTGCTCCATTTAGTTCACTTGGCAAGATGGTTGGGTTGAGTACAGGCTTTAGGTCTAAATGGAATGGTCCCAAAAGTATCGACAATCAGGTGGACCAGATGAGCTAAATTAAGCATATCTATTAGGAAAGAGAGAGATACAGAGAGAGAGAGAGAGACAGAGAAAGAGAGAGATACAGAGAGAGAGAGATGCAGAGAAAGAGAAAGAGAGATATAGAAAGAGAGAGATACAGAGAAAGAGAGAGATACAGAGAGAGAGAGAGATGCAGAGAAACAGAGAAAGAGAGGGAAACAGAGAAAGAGAGAGATACAGAGAGAGATGCAGAGAAACAGAGAGAGAGAGAAAGAAATAGAGATATACAGAGAAAGAGCGATACAGAGAAAGAGAAACAGAGAGAGAGAACGATACAGAGAGAGAGAGCGAGGGAGATACAGAGAGAGAGAGGGATACGGAGAATGAGAAAGAGGTACAGATGATATACAGAGAGAGAGATACAGAGAAAGAGAGTGATACGGAGATACAGAGAGAGAGAGGGAGAGATACAGAGAGGGAGAGATACACAGAGAGATAAAGAGAAATACACAGAGAGTGAGAGAGAGACTGATGAGAGAGACTGATAGAGAATGAGAGAGAGATACAGAGAGAGAGATACAGACAGAAAGAGAGAGATATAGAGATACAGAGAGAAGAGCGATACAGACAGGAAGAGAGAGATACAGAGAGAGAGAGTGATATAGAGATACAGACAGAAAGAGAGAGATACAGAGAGAGAGAGATACAGAGAGAGAGAGATAGAGATACAGAGAGAGAGAGAGATACAGACAGAAAGAGAGATACAGAGAGAGAGAGTGATAGACAGAAAGAGAGATACAGAGAGAGAGAGATACAGACAGAAAGAGAGATACAGAGAGAGAGATACAGAGATATAGAGATACAGAGAGATACAGAGAGAGAGATACAGACAGGAAGAGAGAGATACAGAGAGAGAGAGTGATATAGAGATACAGACAGAAAGAGAGAGATACAGAGAGAGAGATAGAGATACAGAGAGAGAGAGATACAGACAGAAAGAGAGAGATACAGAGAGAGAGAGTGATATAGAGATACAGAGAGAGAGAGATAGATACAGACAGAAAGAGAGAGATACACACAGAGAGAGAGAGATATAGAGATACAGAGAGAGAGATATATATAGAGAGAGATACAAACAGAAAGAGAGAGAGAGCAAGAGATACCAAGAGAGAATGAAAGAGATACTGATAGACAGAGAGTTAACCCCATAGAACTCCTATGAAATGATTGTTCTAATTCATAATTGTATTGGTAACCCCACCTTGAATCTCATGTCAGTGTCAGTGACGACCATGTAGAAGTGGTTGAAGGTCATACTGAACTCCTTCCTCAGCTCTGTAATCACATCCTGGTTCACCAGATCCTCCTGACGAAGACCCTTCATAGGCTTATCATTCTCTGAGAGGGGAGGAATGAGAGAGAGACAGAACAGAGACAGAGGCAGAGACAGAGACAGAGTGAGAGAGAAAGAGATAGAGAGAGAGAGAGAGAGAGAGAGAGAGAGAGAGAGAGAGAAGAGAGAGAGAGAGAAGAAAATGAAGAAAGAGTCAGCATTTAACACGGATTGGACAACCCCCTTCCAATCAGGGGACCGGATTGGTTGACAATTGACCGACCAGAAGGCGTGTGCAGTCAGTCCACAGCATGTTCAGGATAGATTATTAGTACTCCACCTATGCCTGTCTCTTCAGCTCTGCAAACATCAGAGTGGTATGGAGGAGACGAGTGGAAGAGACTAAGAGTTGTTTTTTGATGAGCGTCTCTGAGGTAAAATAATCTCAAGGGCAGAGATTTACCACCCAAAAGGAGGGCAATCGTGTGTTTACTCTAGGTTTACTGCTTCCTCTACGGAGAAGAGACACACACGCACACACACCTCAGTCACTCACTCACTCATTCACACTGACACCCTCTCTATTACAAAACACTGGCACTTCCCTCTCTCAAAAAGAGGAAGATGGCTGAAGCGGGAGAAGCCCACCTAGATTGTTTATCTTATTTTTATTTCTCACTCTGTTTTAACATGGATATTCCTTCTCAAAAAATGTATTCACAATTTTTTTCCTCCTCATTCTTGAAAACCATGTACCAGGTCTTCCTCTGTTTTCCTTTGTTTTCGACTTGAATCCAGAACACCCAGAAGACCACAGCTGTCTTTAATATCAGGTGATGATATAAGACCACAGCTGTCTTTATTATGAGGTGATGATAGAAGACCACAGCTGTCTTTAATATGAGGTGATGATAGAAGACCACAGCTGTCTTCAATATGAGGTGATGGTAGAAGACCACAGCTGTCTTTATTATGAGGTGATGATAGAAGACCACAGCTGTCTTCAATATGAGGTGATGATAGAAGACCACAGCTGTCTTCAATATGAGGTGATGATAGAAGACCACAGCTGTCTTTAATATGAGGTGATGATAGAAGACCACAGCTGTCTTTGTTATCAGGTGATGATAGAAGACCACAGCTGTCTTTAATATCAGGTGATGACAGAAGACCACAGCTGTCTTTGTTATCAGGTGATGATAGAAGACCACAGCTGTCTTTAATATCAGAAGACCACAGCTGTCTTTAATATCAGGTAATGATAGAAGACCACAGCTGTCTTTGTTATCAGGTGATGATAGAAGACCACAGCTGTCTTCAGTAGAGACTATATGTTAAGTTACTGTATGTTTTGACTGTAAACCGATCATTCTCCATACCTAGGATGATTTTGACACGATATGTTAATTAGGGACCCAAAACGTCTGAAATGCATTATGTTAGTACCGTATCAACAAAGGTTTCACACCGATATATAACCAATATGAAGATGAAGATTTTTTCAACCCAAAATCAAACCCTTTCTACAGAAAACATTTTCATCTTCACTTGGATTACATACAGTATATCTGTAGGTATATGGTTTCTAAGGAAAAGCAGTGTTGAGTCCTATCTGGTTTGGGTAAGTTGTAATAGTCACAGTGGGAACAACATCCCTTATACACTTTCTAATGAACTCATTCACCGTGTTCGTGTATACATCAATGCTATTCTCCGAGACTACCCAGAACATATCTCAGTTCACGTGATCAAAACAATATTTAAGCATGGATTCTGATTGGTCAGACCAGCGCTGAATAAACCTTAGCATGAGTACTTCCTGTTTGAGTTTCTGCCTGCATGAAGGGAGGAACAAAATGGAATCGTGATCTGATTTGCCGAAGGGCGGGGGAGGGCCTTGTCGGCTTCCCGCCAGAGAGAATATCAGTGGTTGAGTGTTTTCCCAGCGCGAGTACTACAGTCAATATATTGATAGAACTTCATTAGCGTTTTCCTCAAATTTGTTTTAATAAAATCCCCAGTGCCAATAAATGTGGCCTCAGGATATGTGGTGTCCAATTTACATAAAGTCCGGTGTAGATCCTTGGGGGCCGTTGTGGTATCGGCTTGAGGGGGAATATACACGGCTGTGACTGTAACCCGAAGATAATTATCTTCGGAGGTAATACGGTCAGCATGTGTTTTTTGGACACATATTTTAACCCCTTATTGTTGGGAATGAGATGCATGCATAAACAGATGTCTCTATAGCTTAAACTGACAGATTTTGATGGGGATTTTTTTCTTATGTCTCTTAGATTGACCAATGGGTGCTTCAATAGACTCTGAAGGATTACCTCAGAAAGCTTAGTTATAAGATACGTTCTCACTGCTTAAGCCTGTCTTTCCTCTCAGTACCCTATCACTTTCACTTGCTCTGTCCTATCACCAGGCTTACTTAAAGATCAATCCAGATCTGCTTATTTCCACTTTAATGTTCAGCCCAATGAGACATGGGTTCCAACCTGAATGTGTGTTTTTCTCATTTCCTGTCAATGATCCCACAGTTAGTTTCCTGTAACTGCCTATTATAGTCTATGGTGACATACAGAGGCCAATCAACTGATCACACATCTGGTATGGGAGAGTAAACGCCATTACGTCTCATCTCTGGGAGCCAGAGGTATTTGCCGCTGTCACATTGTCATCATAACCAGTATGTTCAGTGTCATCGTTTGAGCCTCTGTGCTGCAGACACTGTAAAAACACCTGGAATCCTTCAGTTTAAGACAGAAGGGGTGAAATAAGGATACAACAGTCATAAGGTCCTTATTCAGTTTCCATCTGGAACTCGGCATGTAAGTTAGGGAACTTGAAGGACTAGAGGAAATGTGTACAAGTGGAGAGGATATTTAAGACATGAATTACAGTAGGGCTGAATATTTTACAAATGCATTTACTTGAAGAACAGTGCAGATGAAGAGTTTGGTAACAGAATGATAGTTTGTGCTGTTTGTGTTGCAATTCAGTTATCAAACATTGCATCTGCACTGTTCTTCAAGTAAAAAATGTTTTGTCAAATATTCAGTGGACATTTTAAAAGTAGTCCCTGTGCGGTTTGTTTAACTTTGCAATCATTGGTTTATGTTTGGCACATATTTTAAAGTAAAACAATCTGAGTCTCAGCATCAGTCTGTTACAGTGGAAATGCTCAGTATCACCTGGAAGACACTAAACCAGAATGATCTAACCAGTACAACCAGAAAGTTGATCTTCTTCTCCTGACACAGACCCTGTGTTCTCCTCCTGACCCAGACCCTGTCTTCTCCTCCTGACACAGACCCTGTGTTCTCCTCCTGACCCAGACCCTGTCTTCTCCTCCTGAACCAGACCCTGTCTTCTCCTCCTGACCCGGACCCGGTCTTCTCCTCCTGACCCAGACCCTGTGTTCTCCTCCTGAACCGGACCCTGTCTTCTCCTCCTGAACTGGACCCTGTCTTTGTGAAACCCTTCCATATCTTACATCCTCTCTGTATACTGTTTACCATTCAGTGTTTATAGTGCCCCATTCACCTCCATTCACCGAACCATTTGACACCACATTAAGATGGTGGTGTCGACCCTGTCTGTAGTGGTATGATGGTTTAAGGTGCTTACCCAGCTGGTAGTGGTCTATCTTCATGGTGGAGTTGGTGAGTGTGCCAAAGATAGTGATGATGGAGACTTTCCTGATGGCCATCTCACACACCGTCTCCAGGTACTCATCCCTCTGTTGCAGGTACATAGTGCTCTCCTCACTGGGGGCTGTTATGATCTGGAGACACACACAGAAGAAGAAAGACTGGGTTAGACCGGGTTACACACACCGCTGTTGATATTATGTTTACATTAGACAGTGGGGAGGGAGAGGATGAGGACTGTATTTCCCACCCTGCCCTTGGCTGCACACCTATGATCAAATTCTTGAAAGGCTATACTCCAATCTATAACAACACAACTATACAGTCTGCTAGTACTCTAAAGCTGTTAAGTCAGTGAGAGGCAGTTTACTACAGCACTTATGTCAGTGCTATGACGTTTCTGGCAGTGTGCTATTGCTGCTATTGTATTGTGGCTTTGATATGTTCTTGGGATGTGGAACAAATTATATTTAAATCAAATGTATTTTTGTTATTAGTTACAATATCCCATATATTGCTTCATTAGTTCTCTAAAGTCTTCTATTTGTTTCAGTGGTGCGTTTGTAGTCCTGACGGTTTCTCTGGGGATCCTGGCGCCACACCCAGAAACAAGGGGAAACACTTTTCTTACCACGAGTCATCGCTTGTTCTCAAAGCAGTCCAGGAAGGAAGCCACTTACCACGAGTCATCTCCTGTTCTCAAAGTAGTCCAGGAAGGAAACCACTTACCACGAGTCATCGCTTGTTCTCAAAGCAGTCCAGGAAGGAAGCCACTCACCACAAGTCGTCTCCTGTTCTCAAAGTAGTCCAGGAAGGAAGCCAGGGATCCCCTAGAAGGCGGAGGCTTCTTGGTGGGTTTGTAGTACTCCTCTTTCTCAGGATTCTTCGACACCTTCTTTCCGTTCTTCTTTCCGTTGTTTTTGCCCTCCTTCCCTGCCTTCGCTCCTCTCCTCTCGGCCTTGTCCCTCTTGGCGGCCTTGTCTGGTTTGCCCTTCTTCTTTTTCTTCTTCTTCTCAGTATTGTCGTGTTTTCCCTTGGCCCTCTTGGCTGGGCTGACCTTTGTGTTGACCTCTGTCTGTGTCTCTGGGTCGCCGACGGTGGGCCGGCCAGATTCATACTTCTCCTCATACTCATTATTATTTAACACCTGGATGAGAGGAGAGGAGAGGAGAGGAATATTTAATTGATCACCAAAATCAAGGCTGATGCAACATTCTCAACAGCAATGTAATAAGTGAAATGTAATAAGTCCACTGCATACCATCTCATTCTTCCTCTTGGTAGCTTTGCCCTTGGCGGGTTTGTGCTGGGTGGGCACCACTTCTGGCTGCTGACGGCCATTGTGTTCCTTCCCCTCCTTGTCTGTTCGGTTGTCCCCAGACGGGGTGGTCGTGGCTGCGTACCTGTCCCTCTCCCTGTCCCTGCCGTTATAGTAATATGGCTCAGCCGTGGTCCTAGGGACAGGCAGCCAGTCAGGGGTGGTCTGGGCTTTTGTGGGTCTCTGGGTTGTGGTGGTAGTAGCAGTGGTGGTCTGTCGTGTGGTTGTAGTCTGTTTAGTTGTGGTCGTTGTAGTCTGTTTAGTTGTGGTTGTTGTGGGTTTTGGTGTGGTTGTCGTGGTGGCTTTTGTCGTGGTGGCTTTTGTCGTGGTGGCTTTTGTCGTGGTCCTTGTGGGTCGCATAGTTGTGGTAGTTGTCGCTGTGGTAGTTGTCGTTGGCCTCGTTGTCATTGTGGCAACAGTGGTGGTTGTTGTGGGTCTCCTCATTGGCTTCCTCACAGGCTTCCTCTGTGGGGGCGGGTCTACCTGTCCAGCTGTTTCCACTACCGCCCCTGAGTCTCCGCCCCCCTCCTCCACCTGGCCCTCTACTCCCGCCCCTTTACACTTCTGGACGAATCCTTTCTGTCGGATCTTCTCAAACTTCCTCATTGGTGCCTTGTCGATGACCTCGTACATGGCCTCCAGCCTGACTGGATAGGGATACCTCTCCTCCACCTGGAGGGTTTTCCTCAGGAGTACCATTCCAAACTTACCTGGACAGGACAGGGTGACAGATAAGAGAATACATTTACTTAATAAAATAGTCTGGATTTCATGGCTTTGGCCACAATCAACATGCAGAAAGGAGACAATCTCACCAAGCACGGTGTAAGCATCCCAAACTTACCTGGAAAGACTCAGATTTATGTTTTTTCCCTCACAATTTAATTTTCATGTTCACTGCTTTTCAGCATATCATATGCAGCAAAACATGCAAATAGCCAACACCACACACCCCTGTAACCCCCACATCAAACAGCTGACAGGTTTGAATGGACTAGGACAGGTGTGACCAGTATGGTGATGGTTCATTGCTGGGTTGTTGGCGTTGTGTCACTAAGTTGGTTTGTTTTGTTAAAAACTATTGGGGTATTGATGCTGGGTGCTGGGTTATTGATGCTGGGTTATTGACATCACAGGAGGCTGCTGAGGGGAGGACGGCTCATAATAATGGCTGGAACGGAGTAAATGGAATCAAGCACATGGAAACTAAAGGTTGACCGATTATGATTTTTCAACGCCGATACCGATACTGATTATTGGATGACCAAAAAAAGCCGATACCGATTAATCAGACGATTTTTATTTTTATTTATTTGTAATAGTGACAATTACAACAATACTGAATGAACACTTATTTTAACTTAAAATAATACATCAATAATATCAATTTAGCCTCAAATAAATAATGAAACATGTTCAATTTGGTTTAAATAATGCAAAAACAAAGTGTTGGAGAAGAAATTAAAAGTGCAATATGTGCCATGTAAAAAAGCTAACATGTTAAGTTCCTTGCTCAGAACATGAGAACATATGAAAGCTGGTGGTTCCTTTTAACATGAGTCTTCAATATTCCCAGGTAAGAAGTTTTAGGTTGTAGTTATTATAGGAATTATAGGACTATTTCTCTCTATACCATTTCTCTCTATACGATTTATATTTCATATACCTTTGACTATTGGATGTTCTTATAGGCACTTTAGCATTGCCAGTGTAACAGTATAGCTTCCGTCCCTCTCCTCGCTCCTACCTCGAAGCATCGTTACCCATCGCTCCACAAAATCTGCGGTCCTTGCAGAGCAAGGGGAATAACTACTCAAAGTCTCAGAGCGAGTGACGTTTGAAACGGTATTAGCGTGCACCCCGTTAACTAGCTAGCCATTTCACATCGGTTACTCCAGCCTAATCTGGGGAGTTGATAGGCTCGAAGTCATAAACAGAGCACAAAAGTGCTGTTTAACACGAAAGTGCTGATTGAATGAATGCTTACGAGCCTGCTGCTGCCTACCATCACTCAGTCAGACTGCTCTATCAAATATCAAATCATAGACTTAATTATCGAACAACAAATCCAAGACGTCTTTGTCTTTGTCTTGTCTCGTCTTATGTGTATATATATTTTTCTTCGCATTCTTTTTAATATTTTTCCTAAACCTCAACTTCAAAATACTCTCCTGCAACCCGCCTCACCCAATGTGGTGTGGATCTGTTTTTTTCCTAAAGTACTTCTATTTACCTCCGAACTGGAATACTTCAACTGAAGCTAGCTAGCTACCAGCTATCAGTCAGCTAACCTTTAGCTCGGAAATCTCTCGTCAGTTCGTACAACGCATTTCAAACCAGAGCATACCGGACCTAATTTTCTCTACATATCCACGAATTCCTACCACAAACTCTGAACCTTTTCATCTGGATCATCACAGCTAGCTAACCGCAACCCGGGTTGACTACTCTTGGCTAACGTTTCTGTCCCGGAGCTAGCACCAACTAGCCTGTGGCTAGCCCATGCTAGACCCATCTCCCGGCTTACTCCTGGGCTACAATACCCAGACCCCTTCTACTGCCGATACGGGGCACGGAACCCCACCAATCCTCTACGACTGGAATACCGACATAATCTGCCCGAGGATTCCAACATACCCCTCAGGCGCGACGTCCGCTGCTAGGCCTGCTAGCTACCTAGAGCTACTTGGATCCCAACTAATTCCACGACTGGTGTATTGACGTCACCGCACGAAGAGGCAAAAACAGACTTACCCCCATCGCGACGTCCCCCACAGGTTAACTTGCTAGACCCGGTCTGTTAACTGCTAGTTTGCCTTCCCCATTCTGCTAACTGCTAGCTTGCCTGCCCCGTTCTGCTAACTGCTAGCTTGCCTGCCCCGTTCTGCTAACTGCTAGCTTGCCTGCCCCGTTCTGCTAACTGCTAGCTTGCCTGCCCCGTTCTGCTAACTGATAGCTTGCCTGCCCCGTTCTGCTAACTGCTAGCTTGCCTGCCCCGTTCTGCTAACTGCTAGCTTGCCTGCCCCGTTCTGCTAACTGCTAGCTTGCCTGCCCCGGTCTTCTAACTGTTAGCGTGTTAGCATCGGCCTGCTAACTGTCTGAATCGCCGTGTCCCCAGTCAGCCCAACCACTCACTGGACCCATATGTTCACTTGGCTATGCAGGCTTCTCTCTAATATCAATATGCCTCATCCATTACTATCCTGGTAAGTGTTTACTGTCTTATTTCACTGTAGAGCCTCTAGCCCTGCTCAATATGCCTTAACCAACCATGTTGTTCCACCTCCTACATATGTGATGACATCACCTGCTTTAAACGTCTCTAGAGACTATATCTCTCTCATCATTACTCAATGCCTAGGTTTACCTCCAATGTACTCACATCCTACCTTACCTTTGTCTGTACACTATGCCTTGAAACAATACTATCGTGCCCAGAAACCTGCTCCTTTTACTCTCTGTTCCGAACGTGCTAGACAGCCAGTTCGTATAGCATTTAGCCGTACCCTTATCCTACTTCTCCTCTGTTCTTCTGGTGATGTAGAGGTTAATCCAGGTCCTGCAGTGCCTAGCTCCACTCCCACTCCCCGGGAGCTCTCATGTGTTGACTTCTGTAACCGTAAAAGCCTTCATTTCAAGCATGTTAACATTAGAAGCCTACTCCCTAAGTGTGTTTTACTCACTGCTTTAGCACACTCTGCCAACCCGGATGTCTTAGCCGTGTCTGAATCCTGGCTTAGGAAAACCACCGAAAACCCTGAAATCTCCATTGCTAACTGTAACATTTTCCTCCAAGATAGAACTGCCAAAGGGGGCGGTGTTGCAATCTACTACAGAGTTCTGTATTACTATCCAAGTCTGTACACAAACAATTTGAGCTTCTACTTTTAAAAATCCTTTCCAGAAACAAGTCTCTCACTGTTGCCGCTTGCTATAGACCTCCCTCTGCCCCCAGCTGTGCCCTCGATACCATATGTGAATTGATTGCCCCCCATCTATCTTCTGAGCTCGTGCTACTAGGTGACCTAAACTGGGACATGCTTAACACCCCGGCCATTCTACAATCCAAGCTTGATGCCCTCAATCTCACACAAATTATCAATGAACCTACCAGGTACAACTCCAAATCCGTAAGCATGGGCACCCTCATACATGTCATCCTAACTAACTCGCCCTCCAAATACACCTCTGCTGTTTTCAATCAAGATCTCAGCGATCCCTGCCTCATTGCCTGCATCCGTAATGGACCTGCGACCAAATGACCACCCCTCATCACTGTCAAACACACCCTAAAAAACTTCTGCAAGTAGGCCTTTCTAATCGACCTGGCCGGGATATCCTGGAATGACATTGACCTCATCCCGTCAGTAGATGATGCCTGGCTATTCTTTAAAAGTGCCTTCCTCACCATCTTAAATAAGCATGCCCCATTCAAAAAATTTAGAATTAGGAATAGATATAGACCTTGGTTCACTCCAGACCTGTCTGCCCTTGACCAGCACAAAAACATCCTGTGGCGTTCTGCATTAGCATCGAACAGCCCCCGTGATGTGGAACTTTTCAGGGAAGTTAGGAACAAATATACACAGGCAGTTAGCTTTCCTAAGGCTAGCTTTTTCAAACAGAAATTTGGATCCTGTAGTACTAACTCATACAAGTTCTGGGACACTATAAAGTCCATGGAGAATAAGAGCACCTCCTCCCAGCTGCCCACTGCACTGAGGCTAGGAAACACTGTCACCACCGATAAATCACTATAATTGATCATTTCAATAAGCATTTCTCTACGGCTGGCCATGCTTGCCACTTGGCTACCACTACCCCGGTCAACTGCCCGGCACCCTCCACAGCAACCCGCCAAAGCCCCCACCATTTCTCCTTTACCCAAATCCAGATAGCTGATGTTCTGAAAGAGCTGCAAAATCTGGACCCGTACAAATCAGCTGGGCTAGACAATCTTGACCCTCTCTCTCTCTAAAATTATCTGCCGAAATTGTTGCAACCCCTATTACTAGCCTGTTCAACCTCTCTTTCATATCGTCTGAGATTCCCAAAGATTGGAAAGCTGCCGGGGTCATCCCCCTCTAGACCCAAACTGCTACAGACCTATATCTATCCTACCCTGACTTTCCAAGGTCTTTGAAAGCCAAGTTAACAAACAGATTACCAACCATTTCGAATCCCACCGTATCTTCTCCGCTATGCAATCTGGTTTCAGAGCTGGTCATGGGTGCACCTCAGCCACGCTCAAGGTTCTAAACAACATCATAACCGCCATTGATAAGAGACATTACTGTGCAGCCGTATTCATCGACCTGGCCAAGGCTTTGACTCTGTCAATCACCACATTCTTATTGGCAGACTCGGCTGCCTTGGTTTCTCAAATGATTGCCTCGCCTGGTTTACCAGCTACTTCTCAGACAGAGTTCAGTGTGTCAAATCGGAGGGCCTGTTGTCCAGACCTCTGAGGATTAAACCACAGAGTTTAATCCTCGGGCTGACCTCTCTTCTCTGTATACATCAATGATGTTGCTCTTGCTGCTGATGATTCTCTGATACACCTCTACGCAGACGACACCATTCTGTATACCTCTGGCCCCTCTTTGGACACTGTGTTAACTAACCTCCAGATGAGCTTCAAAGCCATACAACTCTCCTTCAGTGGCATCTAACTGCTCTTAAATGCAAGTAAAACTAAATGCATGCACTTCAACCGATCACTGCCCACACCTGCTCGCCCGTCTAGCATCACTACTCTGGACGGCTCTGACTTAGAATATGTGGACAACTACAAATACCTAGGTGTCTGGCTAGACTGTAAACTCTCCTTCCAGACTCACATTAAGCATCTCCAATCAAAATTAAATCGGCTTCCTATATCGCAACAACGCCTCCTTCACTTATGCTGCCAAACATACCCTCGTAAAACGGACCATCCTACCAATCCTTGACTTCGGTGATGTCATCTATAAAATAGCCTCCAACACTCTACTCAACAAACTGGATTCAGTCTATCACATTGCCATCCGTTTTTTCACCAAAGCCCCATACACGACCCACCATTGTGACCTGTACGCTCTCGTTGGTTGGCCCTCGCTTCATACTCGTCGCCAAACCCACTGGCTACAGGTTATCTACAAGTCCCTGCTAGGTAAAGCCCCGCCTTTTCTCAGCTCACTGGTCACCATAGCAGCACCCACCTGTAGCAAGCGCTCCAGCAGGTATATCTCACTGGTCACCCCCAAAGCCAATCCCTCCTTTGATCGACTTTCCTTCCAGTTCTCTGCTGTCAATGACTGGAACGAACTGCAAAAATCTCTGAAGCTGGAGACTCATATCTCCCTCACTAGCTTTTTAAGTGCCAGAGCAACTCACAGATCACTGCACCTGTACATAGCCCATTTGTAAACAGCACATCTATCTACCTACCTCATCCCCATACTGTATTTATTTATTTATCTTGCTCCTTTGCACCCCAGTATCTCTACTTGCACATCTACCATTCCAGTGTTTAATTTCTATATTGTAATTACTTCGCCACCATGGCCTATTTATTGCCTTACCTCCCTTATCTTACCTCATTTGCACTCACTGTATATATACTTTTTGTTTTCTTTTGTTCTACTGTATTATTGACTATGTTTTGTTTATTCCATGTGTAACTCTGTGTTGTTGTATGTGTCGAATCGCTATGCTTTATCTTGGCCAGGTCGCAGTTGCAAATGAAAACTTGTTCTCAGCTAGCCTACCTGATTAAATAAAGGTGAAATAAATTTTTTTTTAAAAATGTATAACATAATAACACATAGAAATACGAGCCTTTGGTCATTAATATGGTGATATCCGGAAACTATAATTTCGAAGAAAAAAACATCTATTCTTTCAGTGAAATATGGAACCGTTCAGTATTTTATCTTACGGGTGGCATCCCTATGTCTAAATATTGCTGTTACATTGCACAACCTTCAATGTTATGTAATAATTATGTACAATTCTGCAAAATTAGTTACAGTCTTAGTTAGGAATAGGAGTTCGCAATGAGCCAGGCGGCTCAAACTGCTAAATATACCCTGACTCTGCTTGCACAGAACGCAAGTGAAGTGACACAATTTCCCTTGTTAATTTTAAAATATATTCACGTTAACAGGCAATATTAACTAAATATGCAGGTTTAAAAATATATACTTGTGTGTTGATTTTAAAGAAAGGCATTGATGTTTATGGTTAGGTACATTGGTGCACCGACAGTGCTTTTTTCGCAAATGCGCTTGTTAAATCGTCACCCGTTTGTCGAAGTAGGCTGTGATTCGATGAGAAATGAACTGGCACCGCATCGATTTAATGCAACGCAGGACACGCTAGATAAACTAGTAATATCATCAACCACGTATAGTTAACTAGTGATTATGTTAAGATTGATTGTTTATTATAAGATAAGTTTAATGCTAGCTAGCAGCTTACCTTGGTGTCTTGCTGCCCTCTCATAACAGGTAGTCAGCCTGCTACGCAGGCTCCTCTTGGAGAGCAATGTAAAGACAGGTGGTTAGAGCGTTGTGCCAGTAACAGGAAGGTTGCAAAAACGAATCCCCGAGCTGACGAGGTAAAAATCTGTCATTCTGCCCCTGAACAAAGCAGTTAACCCACTGTTCTTAGGCCGTCATTGAAAATAAGAATGTGTTCTTAACTGACTTGCCTAGTATAATAAGGGTTAAATAAAAGTGTAAAAAAATATATACAGATTACCGATTGTTATGAAAACTTGAAATCGGCCCTAATTAATCGGCCATTCCGATTAATCGGTCGACCTCTAATGGAAACCAACTGTTTGATGTATTTGATACCATTCAACCTATTCCCGCTCCATCCATTACTATGAGCCCGCCCTCCCCAATTAAGGTGCCACCAACCCCCTGTGATTGAGATATGACCAAGTGGCTCAGATGAGAAGAGATGTTGCTTAGTAGGGGCTTGGCTTTGATATAGTTAATTTTGGGCACCTGTGACAGTAAATGCCATTCCGTTTCATCTGTTCTGTTGTATTGTTATCACATATTAATACTGAACACTTTGGTAGTTTTAAAGAAGCTTGAAAGTATCTGAGTTCCTCAAGATCCTATGCATATCCCAATGCTAGGATATGTAAACAATAATGTTATTGGAATATGTAATGTGCAAAAAGGAAGGACATTTTTCATTTGTCATATACAAACGTATCATGATGAACAGGTGTGACAGATCTGCCAACACTAAAGGAGTAGGGGATAGTTATCAGATAGCCTTTACCTTTCTCCAGTTTGAGGAAGGTCATAAGGCGGGGGATGAGCGCTGTGTCCAAAGGTTCCTCCATCACCTTCCCCTCTCTGGTGATCCGCCTCACCTTCCCACCCATCTCCCCCTCCTGGTGGAATATCACGATCTGCTGCACATGCCGCTCCGCCAGCTCACAGTACACGTCTGGCTTCAGCAGTGTCATCATTAGCCGGTAGTAACCGTCTGAGTCGTGGGGGGCAGAAATCACCAAAATTCGGTTTTTCCCTGCAAAGCTCGCCAGGAGGTTAGGTGAGCCTGCACTGCTTGGTATGCGGGTCTGTCTGGTCCTCACCCCGAGAGCGCCTTCATCCTGAAGCATGACAGGCTGGAGAGGAACACGCTGCCCGGCTGCCCTTCTCCCTACTGCCCCTGCCAGCGCTCCACCTCTTCTGCCTTGTCCAGCCCCAGTCCTGGCCCGAGGAACAGAGGCCTGGTCTGCCTGCATGTCCTCCCCGCGCCTAGCGCTGAGACCGGTGGGCACCGAGGCTGAGCTGGGTCCAGGGCGGGAGGTCCCTCTCCCTCCGACAATGCGCTTTCTTTCGGCTGCGCCCGGCTGCAGACGCCCGTTGTTGAGTATGCGCATCTGTTTGAGATGGGTCTGCTTGTCTGCGTGTCCTGCCCACGCTAGCAGACAGAGCAGGAACAGACCCAGAACAAACGCTCCCCGCATTATGGGAAGCTGTCAATTACAATGAACAATCTGACAGAGTGATAAATATCCAATAGTACACATGGGACCTGTATGCCTATTTAGAACATTTATTTTCAGCAAATAAAAAATACAGTACAGCGCAGTGAAAAATAGAGTGCAAGAGAGAGGCAAACACTTCAGTGTTGTGTTTCAAAGCATGCCTTTAGTTTTCGCAGTGGAACAGCAGATAACCCAACACACTACTTCACCAGCCTGCTATCAACATGACAGCTGCACAAAAACGCAGACAGGAAAACTCAACAAATTAGCCACTCATTGACGGAGTCAGCAATTCCTAAAAATCATTCCGGGTATTAGAAACCGTTATTCCAAACCTCCAAGTTCAGCTCGCCAAATCACCACACTATTTAGGAAAAGACGCTGACTTTGCGCTACCGGAATTTCTTTGCATATCAGTTATACACTCCAAGTGTACACAGCATTTTAACATCCACAAGTTAACAAGTTAACTGATAGAGCACTCTCGAAAATGAATGCGTTTTACTTCATTCTCTGACCGTTATTTGAAAAGACTGTCCAACTGTCCAAATAAGCCATCTAAAACGCTGGGAGTTTTAGGCATAGAAGGCTTTTTCCGGATTCAAGATGAAAACCTGTAGAGAGTGGCTCTTCTGTATGGGAAACGCATCTCTATCTCCAGTCTCCTGATTTCCCAACCTAAAACTCTGGCGCTATCCGAGTAATGTCCACACAAACCATCTGCCCTGCCTTCGACTCTTCTCGCTGGCGCGGCAGCGCTACACAGCACCAGCCCCTGCACAGCGGGTTGCCAGTTGCAAACTAAATCTCTTTATCTGGAAATGTTGTAGTCTTTCAGTCTTTTAGGAAACCCTTCTGAATAAAACTACTCTTGTAAAACACCAAATGATTCACAAAATACAATCCAATTTATGATTTTTTAAAACTTTTACTGCTCATTTTAATTCAATTTGAAGTTAGGATTTTATTCGCAACTGGCAACCCAGCCGGAGAGAACACTCTGGGAAGAGAAATGACCATAGCTAATCTCAATGTCAAGTTCCTCCCATAAACTGTAATGAGGAACGGCTTCTATTGCCCACATCCATTCCCTTTGAAATGTTCCAAAATAGCCGGGGCTTTCCCCATGCAAGACTTGTTCAATGGCAACAATAATAAATACACGGCGCATTAAAGATCAATGGACTTTTGGCTCATTTAAGAACTGAAAGCTGTGGTAAATTTAGACTGAGACTTTGGCAGTGCATCTATTCTCCTCTAAACTGTAGGCTACATATTATTACTGTAAGCCTCCACAGAGTCAAGTTGTGTAACTATGATATGTATCCCTCTGTATACTTCATAAAATATAATTACAATGCATTATAACCTCTTTATACGATTCTCATTTAGCCCACAGGAGTTTTTTCAACCGCTCAGTTCATTGCCAACATGGGTTGAACAACCTGGTTTGTAGCCACGTTTACTGCCTCATCTCTCATGGGTTATCTGCCATGATTATATTTCCAGAAGTGTTTCAAGATGAAAGTTGCAAAGGTGTGTGCGTGCGTGCGTGCGAGCGAGCGAGTGAGCGAGTGAGCGAGTGCACGGCTGCTATAGTTCTTCATCAGACAGGGACACCTGATGAGATATAATCTATCAGTTCTGTATGGAACTATACAAAGTAGCAGGAAAAGTGCAAACTATCAGTCCATGTGCAACTGTAACACTTCAATTACAGTGTATATATATGTACACACACATACACACAGTACCAGTCAAAAGTTTGGACAAACCTACTCATTCCAGGGTTTTTCTTTATTTTTACTATTTCTACATTGTCGAATAATAGTGAAAACATCAAAACTATGAAATAACACATATAGAATCATGTAGTAACCAATAAAAGTGTTAAACAAATCCAAATCTATTTTATATATGAGATTCTTCAAAGTACAGTGGCTTGCAAAAGTATTCACCCCTTTGTCATTTTTCCTATTTCCTTGCCTTACAACCTGGAATTGAAATTGATTTTTTTGGGGAGTTGTATAATTTTATTTACCCAACACGGCTACCACTTTGAAGATGCAAAATATGTTTTATTGTGAAACAAACAAGAAATAAGACAAAAAAAATGAAAAACTTGAGCGTGCATAACTCTTCACCCCCCCAAAGTCAATACTTTGTAGAGGCACCTTTTGCAGCAATTACAGCTGCAAGTCTCTTTGGGTATGTCTCTATAAGCTTGGCACGTCCAGCCACTGGGATTTCACCCCATAATTCAATGCAAAACTGCTCCAGCTCCTTCAAGTTGGATGGGTTCCTCTGATGTACCTGCAATTTTAAGTCATTGCACAGATTCTCAATTGGATTGAGGTCTGGGCTATGACTAGGCCATTCCAAGACATTTAAATGTTTCCCCTTAAACCACTCAAGTATTGCTTTAGCAGTATGCTTGGGGCCATTGTCCTGCTGAACAGTGAACATGCGTCCCAGTCTCAAATCTCTGGAAAACTATAACAGGTTTCCCTAAATAATTTCACTGTATTTAGTGCCATCCATCAATTCCTTTAATTTTGACCAGACTCCCAGTACCTGCCAATAAAAAACATCCCCACAGCATGATGCTGCCACCACCATATTAACTGTGGGATGGTATTCTCGGGGTGATGAGAGGTGCTGGGTTTGCACCAGACATAGCATTTTCCTTGATGGCCAAAAAGCTACATTTTAGTCTCATCTGATCAGAGTAACTTCTTGCATATGTTAATGGAGTCTCCCACATGCCTTTTGGCGAACACCAAACGTGTTTGCTTATTTTTTTCTTTAAGCCATTGCTTTTTCTGGCCACTCTTCCGTAAAGCCCATCTCTGTGGAGTGTATGGCTTAAACTGGTCCTATGGACAGATACTCCAATCTCCGCTGTGGAGCTTTGCAGCTCCTTCAGGGTTATCTTTGGTCTCTTTGTTGCCTCTATGATTAATGCCTTCATTGACTGGTCCTTGAGTTTTGATGGGTTTGTTGTGGTGCCATATTCTTTCAATTTTTTAATAATGGATAAAGTGGTGCTCCGTGGGATGTTCAAAGTTTCTAATATTCTTTAAGCAAGTTCTTCTTTTCATTTCACTTCACCAATTTGGACTATTTTGTGTATGTCCATTACATGAATTCCAAATAAAAATATATATTTAAATTACAGGTTTAATGCAACAAAATAGGGAAAATGCCAAGAGGGACGAATACTTTTGCAAGGCACTGTAGCCACCCTTTGATTTGATGACATCTTTGCATACTCTTGGCATTCTGTCAACCAGCTTCATGAGGTAGTCACCTGGAATTAATTTCAGTTACTAGGTGTGCCTTGTTAAAAGTTAATTTGTGGAATTGATTTCCTTCTTAATGCATTTGAGCCAATCAGTTGTGTTAGGTATACAGGTAGGGGTTGTATACAGAAGATAGACCTATTTGGTAAAATAGCATGTCCATATTATGGCAAGAACAGCTCAAATAAACAAAGAGAAATGACAGTCCATCATTACTTTAAGACATGAAGGTCTGTCAATACGGAACAGTTCAATAACTTTGAAAGTTTCTTCAAGTGCAGTCGCAAAAACCATCATGCGCTATGATGAAACTGGCTCACATGAGGACCGCCACAGGAATGGCAGACCCAGAGATGTCTCTGCTACCGAGGATAAGTTCATTAGAGTTACCACCCTCAGAAATTGCAGCCCAAATAAATGCTTCAGAGTTCAAGTGACAGACACATCTCAACATCAACTGTTCAGAGGAGCCTGCGTGAATCAGGCCTTCGTGGTCTAATTGCTGCAAATAAACCACTACTAAAGACAACCAATAATAAGAGGCTTGCTTGGGCCAGGAAACATGAGCAGTGGACATTAAACTGGTGTAAATGTGTCCTTTGTTCTGGAGTCCAAATTGAAGATTTTTGTTTCCAACTGCCTTGTCTCGTGAAACGTGATGTGGGTGAACAGATGATCTCCGCATGTGTATTTCCCACCGTGAAGCATGGAGGAGGTGGTATGGTGTGGGGTTGCTTTGCTTTGCTTTGCTGGTGACGCTCTGTGATTTATTTAGAATTCAAGGCACGCTTAACCAGCATGGCTCCCACAGCATATTGCAGCAATACGCCATCCCATCTGGTTTGTGCTTAGTGGGACTATCAGTTTGTTTTTCAACAGGACAATGACCCAACACACCTCCAGGCTGTGTAAGGGCTATTTGACCAAGAAGGAGAGTGATGGAATGCTGCATCGAATGACATGGCCTCCACAATCACCGACCCCAACCAAATTGAGATGGTTTGGGATGAGTCAGACCGCAGAGTGAAGGAACAGCTGCCAACAAGTGCTCAGCATATGTGGGAACTCTTTCAAGACTGTTTGAAAAGCATTACATTTGAAGCTGGTTGAGAGAATGCTAAGAGTGTGCAAAGCTGTCATCAAGGAAAAGGGTGGCTACTTTGAAGAATCTCAAATATAAAATATATTATGATTTGTTTAACACTTTTTTGGTTACAACATGATTCCATGTGTTATTTCATTAGGTTTGATGTCTTCACTATTATTTTACAATGAATAATGTAGTACAACAAAATAAAAACCCTGGAATGAGTAGGTCTTCTAAAACTTTTGACTGGTAGTGTATAAATATATAAAAAATATTAATACCATTTTAGTTCCAGTAGTATGATTGCCCTGTAGCTGCAAGATGGTTGGTTCTAGCCCTGTTTCAGATATCCTCAGAATATTCGCTACATTGTGTGTGTGTGTGTGTGTGTGTGTGTATGTGTTAGATAGTATCACAGAGCAATACAGCTATGCAAGAATACAATCATTGACCTCTGTACAAAGACATAGAAAGCCATTCTCTATCTTTATTCACCCTGGTAAGAGGACTTTATCTCAAAGCCCTGATGCTGACTGTAGTGAAGAAGGGGAGAGCAGCTGGGAATGATGAACATTCCTCTACTGTGTCTTTGAGCAAGGCAGTTAACCCCCAACCCTTTCCCTTTTTCTTTCCACTGATGCTGAACCAATTAAAACTCCCAGAGCCAGCTATGGGCCAGCCCTGTGTACCCCAATATGATCACTCCGAACTTCAATAGACACACACACACACGCACACACAGCTGGCCAGCGTAAATGTTTGAGGATAGGAAAGGAAACTATCAGTATCTTGACTCAGAGTATTTTGAGTATTCTGAGGAAGAACTGGGGATGTTAGTGCAGACACACACAACACACACACACTTGTCAAAATGATTTTACCAAGGAGCAGCGTGTGTAGAATTCCACGTTTAATAATTAATAAACTCACCAAACAAAACAGAAGAAAATGAAACGTGACATTCTGGGCTGCTCACAGGCAGCTACACAAAAACAAGATCCCACAATACACAAAGGGGAAATGGCTGCCTAAATAGAACGATAAACAGCTGCCTCTGATTGGGAACCAAACCAGGCCAACATAGAAATATAAATCACCTAGATGAACCACCCTAGTCACACCCCGACATAACCAACATAGAGAATGAAAATCTTTCTATTGTCCGGGCGTGACACAGGTCGTTGAGTAGAACATGAGATGTCCGGACGACTGTGTATATGTGTCAGTAGTAGAGTAGTCTGATTCTAACACAGGATTCATAGTAGAGAGAAGCCAAACAGAATACTGTCTTCATCTGCCTCCATTATCTCAACCAATCATGACTTTTTATCATACAAATCACATTAAAGCATACGTGGTATTTTACCGGCTCGCCATGCCGGTATTACAGTTCATATAATACTTTCTATTACAGCATAATCTCACTTTTATTTTGTTCCATCTCTTTTCCATCTAATTCATTGTTTTTACACTTTAAATCCAATTGTTGCTTCGCTGTGCCACTTCTCTCTGGTAAGTAACGTATATTATTTTGATAAAAAGGGCTACTTGCCGTCACATCTTAGATTGCATTCAATCTTTGTTGTTTACTCAGTGAAGCCTGTACTCGAGTGAACTGTGTGTGTGGGCGTGTAACATCTGTATTAAAAACCGGATGGGAATTAAAGTACATGGTTCAGTCGGGGTTGATATAGGCTGATTCAAAGTGTGTAGTCTCTGTAGTGGGCTGAAACCCAGTGATTCTCCACTGAATGTTGGTTGTAATTACAGAGTAAGGCATGGAGAGTTCTCATATGTTTCATTCTACAGAAGAGGAAGGAAACGTTTTGGTTTTTCAACAGCACCATGAAAGCTTTAATATGGGTGGTATCAAACAGACGGCCCTCTGGCGTGTGTCTCATGGTTGACTTACTATCCACAATATAGAGAAGCAGCCAATGACATGTTGCACCTGTTAGTGTACAATCACCTTGAGTCAAGCAACAGTGAGCCCCACTAACACATCAACAGCAGTAAGGTTTTGTCACCCAGTATGTCCTGTCTACTCTCCCATGCCATAGAGATAATGTTGTATCTCCATTTTAAAGTAGTCAATTTTCTTCTTTTGATGTTTGAAAAGTGTAAAGCTAATATTGGTGACTTACGAACCAAATTGTTGTTCATGTATGGTGGACAGTAGATGGAGTTGATATAGACTACATATACAAAAGAACGTGGACAACGCTTCAAATTAGTGGAGTTAGCTATTTCAGTCACACCCGTCGCTGACAGGTGTATAAAAATTGAGCACACCGCCATGCATCTCCATAGACAAACATTGGCCTTACTGAAGTACTCAGTGGCTTAATGTATTGTGTGGTAACATCTTAAAGCCATTTACAAACCAATAAAGGTAATACTCAGATTTTCTGATTGCTCCCAACCCATTGGAATCTTCACCCAGTTGACTACTTTAAAATGCTGGAAGCCCTCAATAGCAATGTGCATGCGAATAAACAAGTTATTTCCAAGTAATGACCTCCATGTCCCATTTGTAGACATTATTGACCCCCGGCAGGTCAGTGTGAGAGGACTACCAGCACGTGCACACACAGATGGGTATTTACCCTGTTTAATTATTTAAAATGATCAGTTTAAAAATCACCCGTTTATAGTGTCAGTTGAAGTGGATTTTCCCAGTCGTAGGTGGTAAATATCACCTTCCCACTTTGTTATGAACTCAGCATCAGTCCCGGAGATAATGTCTGACCTGCTGGGGGATTGTTCAAGTCGGTTGCTCATCTGTTGGTTGAATGGTTTGTTTGGCAGCCACTCGTCGTCTTCCGTTGTAGTCAAGCGTCTGTGGCACGCAGCCCACGGTCCGGTCCAGTCCGGTATGCTATAGAGAGGAAAACACGGAGCCATTCTGAACAGAAGTATTCCACCACACATGTATGGTCCACCTCTGGTGCCAAGGACATCGGCGGCTGGTTGTTGTTGTTGTTGTTGTAGCAGCATCAGTTTGGCGGTAGTCTTCCTCCTCTATCAGACAACCCCAGAAAGAAATGGAAATTCCATTTTAAGAAGTTCAGATTGCTCGTTAGTCAATGAGACCCAAGTGTGGCAGACCTCGGCCAATTCTCTTCTCCAAGGCGAACAGCCAAGGGGGTGGAGTCTACAATAAATACATTCAGACAACAAGGAAGAGAACACAGCAAACCAAGTTAAATTATGCCAAGTAAAATAAATATCTAAATGAAAAATCACTGCAAAACTCTAAATACATAATAAATACAAAAAAAAGGACTGGTCTTCAATTTGGGGAAGAACAAGGAAGGGCAATAAGTGACACGTGCTTGTGTGTGTGTGTGTGTGTGTATTACACATTCCCATTATAGTAAAGTCCATTTCAGCTGAATGCATTCAGTTGTACAGCTGACTAGGTCTCCCCCTTTCTCTTCCCAGACTGAGGGAACCAGCCAGGTCACCCAGTGATACAAGTCAGTTTTTGACGTCCATTCATGTCTGAGGACGTCGTCGGGAGATGATGTAGGGGCCACTAGGGGCAACAGTGAGCGTTGTTACCTTCTAGAAGGTTTGGGTTTGCTAGGGCGTTGTGGCCGGGCATGCCAGATGGGAGTAAGCATCTGCCTCTGGTGCCAAAGGTCACATGTTCAAAGAGATAGAAAGTTATTTTGGAGATTTTGTTTTTCAGCCTATCCCAAACCTTAATCCTTCTGAGTTAATACCTAACCTTCAGATTTCAGAGTTAATGCATACATTTAACCTCGAAATTTGATGTTTGATCACTCACTCACTCACTCACTCACTCACTCTCTTGGTTATTGGTTATTCTCTCTCTCTTGGTTCTTTTCTCTCTCACTCCCTCTCTTGGTTCTTTTCTCACTCTCTGAGGGCTTTCAGGTAAAACAACAAAATAAGTAAAAAGATTTCTTAATAGAAAATGACTCAAGTAAAAGTCAAATTCACCCAGTAAAATACTACTTGAGTAAAAGTCTAAATGTATTTGGTTTTAAATAAACTTAAGTATCAAAAGTAAAGGATGAATCATTTAAAATTCTTTATGTTAAGCAAACCAGACGGCATCATTTCTTTTTTTTCCATTTACGGATGGCCAGGGACACACTCCAACACTCAGACATCATTTACGGATGGCCAGGGACACACTCCAACACTCAGACATAATTTACAGATAGCCAGGGGCACACTCCAACACTCAGACATCATTTACAAATAGCCAGGGGCACACTCCAACACTCAGACATCATTTACAGATAGCCAGGGGCACACTCCAACACTCAGACATCATTTACAGATAGCCAGGGGCACACTCCAACACTCAGACATCATTTACGGATGGCCAGGGACACACTCCAACACTCAGACATCATTTACGGATGGCCAGGGACACACTCCAACACTCAGACATAATTTACAGATAGCCAGGGGCACACTCCAACACTCAGACATCATTTACAGATAGCCAGGGACACACTCCAACACTCAGACATCATTACAAACAGCCAGGGGCACACTCCAACACTCAGACATCATTTACAGATCGCCAGGGGCACACTCCAACACTCAGACATCATTACAAACAGCCAGGGGCACACTCCAACACTCAGACATCATTTACAGATCGCCAGGGGCACACTCCAACACTCAGACATCATTTACAAATAGCCAGGGACACACTCCAACACTCAGACATCATTTACAGATAGCCAGGGGCACACTCCAACACTCAGACATCATTTACAGATAGCCAGGGGCACACTCCAACACTCAGACATCATTTACGGATGGCCAGGGACACACTCCAACACTCAGACATAATTTACAGATAGCCAGGGGCACACTCCAACACTCAGACATCATTTACAGATAGCCAGGGACACACTCCAACACTCAGACATCATTTACAAATGAAGCATGTGTGCTTAGTGAGTCCGTCAGATCAGAGGCAGTAGGGATGACCAGAAATGTTCTCTTGATAAGTGCGTGAATTGGACCATTTTCCTGTCCTGCTAAGCATTCAAAATATAATGAGTATTTTGGGGGTCAGGGAAAATGTACGGAGTAAAAAGTACATCATTTTCTTAAGGAATGTAGTAAAGTAAAAGTAAAAGTAGTCAAAAAATATATATAGTAAAGTACAGATAGCCCAAAAATGACTTAAGCAGTTCTTTCAAGTATTTTTACTTTATTACTTTACACCACTGGCCCCAATGTCCACCAACCAACCTACAGTAACAACCTACAGGCCAATTGTCACGCACACACGCACACACGCACACACAAGTATTTGCAGTGAGGTTGTGAGGTTGTCTATGTTCCATAGGGATGGGCACGGTTATTTGAATATCCAAACGGACGTTACTATTTAAATACTTGCGAGAGTATTTGTTTTTTTAGGAAACAAATCATAGGCCTAATTTAACAATGAAAAGGTTTTCTCTCAAATAAATAAAATGATCTATGTGACATTCCTACACACAAGGATATATAGCATGAATTGAATAAAACAAACTTTTGAACATAGTTTTTTATAACGTGCACCCCATAAAAAAGAGATACCGGTAGCCTACACAGGTTTCACTCATGTAGCTTGCTGTTGTTGGCACCAGTCAGACGCTCCATGTGCAGCAAGGTGAAGAGGGAGATCTCTAATCAATAGAATTGAAAATGATGGAATTAAGTTAGCTAAATGAGAATGGGTAGGCTACAACGAGCGTGTAGGCTGCTGTTTATTCTGAATGGAGTTGTTGTAGACAAACATATGTTGGCTACGTGTTGAAATGCTCATATGTTTCATTGTAGCTTCATGTGTTTTCTTATCACCATGACCACAACTTTCTAAAACAATGTCAAATATATAGAAGAAATATAGACCATCCACTGAGCACACAATGGTTGAATCAACGTTGTTTCCACGTCATTTTAAATTAAATTGCATTGAACTTGCGTTGCCTGTGCCCAGTGGATAATGATATCAGGAGACTCAAAGAAGATGGTGAGAAGGACCACTTCAACTATTTTAGAAGAAGGGGACTGCTGTTGAGTGAGAAACCCTCTCTTCCTGTCTGGTGTGAACTGAGGACACATTGGACAGTGACAGGTTTACTTTGAAGAGGATCAAATATAGACACGCGCACACACACATACACACACACACTCTTCCAAGAGCCTTGCCAGTGCCTGCTGAGGATGACAGGTTGACTTTGAGGGGGATTAAGGATGTTTGCCCAGGCCAGCTCAGAGCCCCAGCCTTGCAGTGTCTCCCCAGTGTCTCCCCAGTGTCTCCTAGTGCCAAGTCCCCCTCCGGCTGGCTGCTTTGTCTAACCTCCGCCAGGCACAGAGACAGTACTGATCTCTGACTGGGACATGGTGAATATACCACTCCACTCGAGCAGACTAATGTCTGGGGCTTGGTGAATGGGGCCCTAATACCAGCTCAATGAAGGGAGAGAACAAGGATAAAACACACACATATGCACATCACCAAGGCACACACACACACACACACACACACACACACACACACAGAGGAGGTGTAGAAACTTGATGTTCAGCCAAGTGCTACAGAGGGAAAAGTGCTCTTTCCATCCCCTTAGGTCTTGGCAGGACATGTCCTGAGCTCTCACATTACACTATCTACTGCGTAGATGTAAGAGACAAGCATGTGTTTTTGCCTGGGCAACATACAGTATTTAGTATTATGAATGCTCTCTATTCAGTGGCTTTTAGAGACTGTGGGTTTGTAAATGACAAACAGACTACAGTCACCAATACAGCTTTACATGTTCTGTACAGTTCAAACATCACACAGCCCGGATCATTCATTCATTGATATTCAACAATATACTATTATTCTCCTAGCTAGCACACCACATAGGTTAAGTCCGTTCACCCCTCCAGTGCAGGTGTCTGGGGTTTTCTCCTGTGTTCAGATCTGTGCCCTGTGTAGCTCCTTGCTTCGCCAGGGTTGTTGGTTTTCATTCCCACAGTGGACCAGTATGAAAAAAGTATGAAAATGTATGCACTCATTTTTTTTTTTACCTTTATTTAACCAGGCAAGTCAGTTAAAAGAACACATTCTTATTTTCAATGACGGCCTGGGAACAGTGGGTTAACTGCCTGTTCTGGGGCAGAACGACAGATTTGTACCTTGTCAGCTCGGGGGTTTGAACTCGCAACCTTCCGGTTACTAGTCCAACGCTCTAACCACTAGGCTACGCTGCCTGTAAGTCGGTCTGGATAAGAGCATCTGTTAAATGACTTAAATGTAATTGTAGAGAAAATGAAAACATACGGCCAGCAGCTCCTGAGGCAGTCTAAGGGCTGGATGGGGGTTTGATCAATCAACATCTTTGATAAAATCAGAGCCTTTTCTTAAAGTTGATCAACCTGCCCCATGTGTTAACTTACCTGTCCCCAACCCTAAATACATGATCCATACTGTATGTCAACTAGATTCAGCTGTGTGCCGATTTCTTTCTTGAGCAGATGGTCAACGGGACAGAACATAATTACAAATCATTTGTAGACTACAAATTGACAGCAAGAAGCCCAAAGCTTCACCACATTTCCCCTCCCTCTGTACAGTTGCTACTGTATATGAAAGATGATGTTAACATAAAGACATGTTCCATGGAGAAAGAGATTAACTCGCCGAACATTAAGTCGTACTTCCAAGTACACAAAGAAAAGCATTTGAAAAGTGTTATTCCGCAGGAATAGTACCATACGGAACAGATAATGCTATTTGGGAACGTTTGGGCTAACATAACATTCAACCTGCCCCTTGAATCACCCCTTCGCACAAAGGCATTTTAAACAAGGAAACTCAAACGCACATGCAACTGGTTCTCTTGTTTAATCACAAACACTCTATAACCCCTCACATCAAGCCTTGTCTCATAGACTAGATGTTTGGTATGAGGACAGCAAACAGCATGGATGGGTCGATGTATAACGCAAACGTCTAGCAACCCAAATCTCATCATGGACAACATCAAGATTTTAGCTAATTAGCAATTTACAACTATTTAATCGTTTTTAGCTACCATACAACTCAACTCAGCAAAAAAAGAAACGTCCCTTTTTCAGGACCCTGTCTTTCAAAGATAGTTCGTAACAATCCAAATAACTTCACAGATCTTCATTGTAAAGGGTTTAAACACTGTTTCCCATGCTTTCAATGAACCATAAACAATTAGTGAACATGCACCTGTGGAACGGTCGTTAAGACACTAACAGCTTACAGACGGTAGGCAATTAAGGTAACAGTTATGAAAACTTAGGACACTAAAGAGGCCTTTCTACTGACTCTGAAAAACACCAAAAGAAAGAAGCCCAGGGTCCCTGCTCATCTGCGTGAACATGCCTTAGGCATGCTGCAAGGAGGCATGAGGACTGCAGAGGTTGCCAGGGGAATAAACTGCAATGTCCGTACTGTGAGACGCCTAAGACAGCACTACAGGGAGACAGGATAGACAGGTGATCAACCTCGCAGTGGCAGATCACGTGTAACAACACCTGCACTGGATCGGTACATCTGACCATCACACCTGCGGGACAGGTACAGGAAGGCAACAACAACTGCCCGAGTTACACCAGGAATGCACAATCCCTCCATCAGTGCTCAGACTGTCTGCAGTAGGCTGAGAGAGGCTGGACTGAGGGCTTGTAGGCCTGTTGTAAGGAAGGTCCTTACCAGACATCCCCGGCAACAACGTTGCCTATAGGTACAAACCTACTAGACCAGACAGGACTGGCAAAAAGTGCTCATCACTGACGAGTCATGGTTTTGTCTCACCAGGAGTGATGGTCGTATTCACGTTTATCATCGAAGGAATGAGCATTACACCGAGGCCTGTACTCTGGAGCGGGATCGATTTGGAGGTAGAGGGTCCGTCATGGTCTGGGGCGGTGTGTCACAGCATTATCAGACGGAGCTTGTTGTCATTGCAGGCAATCTCAACGCTGTGCGTTACAGGGAAGACATCCTTCTCCCTCATGTGGTACACATCCTGCAGGCTCATCCTGACATGACCCTCCAGCATGAAAATGCCACCAGCCATACTGCTCGTTCTGTGCATGATTTCCTGCAAGACAGGAATGTCAGTGTCCTGCCATGGCCAGCGAAGAGCCCGGATCTCAATCCCATTGAGCACATCTGGCACCTGTTTGATCGGAGGGTGAGGGCTAGGGCCATTCCCCCCAGAAATGTCTGGGAACATTCAGGTGCCTTGGTGGAAGAGTGGGGTAACATCTCAATGCAAGAACTGACAAATCTGGTGCAGTCAATGAGGAGGAGATGCACTGCAGTAATTAATGCAGCTGGTGGCCACACCAGAATACAGATTGTTATTTTTTTTTTTGATCCCCCCCTTTGTTCAGGGACACATTTTTCAATTTCTGTTAGTCACATGTCTGTGGAAATTGTTCAGTTTATGTCTCAGTTGTTGAATCTTGTTAGAAATACAAATATTTACACATGTTAAGTTTGCTGAAAATAAATTCAGTTGACAGTGAGAGGACGTTTCTTTTTTTTGCTGAGTTTACTTAGCATGTTAGCTAAACCTTCCTCTAACCCTAACCCTAACCTTAAACCCTAACTCATGGCCTAGCTAACATTAGCATTAGCCACCTAGCCACCTAGCTAACGTTAGCTACAACAAATTGGAATTCGTAACATATCTTATGAATTGTATTTCGGAACATAACATACAAAATGGATGATGGACATCCACAAATGAATACATAGCATACAATACGTAACATATCCTACCAAATGGAGTGTCCCGGATTTACGTTCACTATGTTACAAAACCCTGAACGACTTATTTAAGGCAACTGCCCTCTCTCTCTCTCTCTCTCTCTCCCACCCATATCTCACTAATACACTTTCTGCATACAGTGATTTCCCAAGTTGTAAATATTTTGCAGTGTCTCACAGAGACACAGAGCCTCATTGTGGAACAGAGAGGGCAGGCTGTATCTGTGCTCCTCTGACCTCACTTCTGCTTACATTACACAACGACAACATGACTTCCTGGTGAATGGGGATTCTAAATCCAATGACAAAAATGGCACCACATGCAGAAGTATATCTTGGTTTGCGCATGACTCTCATTCACACAATGATTGGATGAAAGGCAAACATACGACACATTGCTTTACGAGCGTCTACAAATCACTTATCGCACATGTCCTCATATCCTCTGGCCTACAGTCTTTCATGACTGAATGTTCAGAAATGAGACGTAAATCTTCCCACTATCAGTGACATCAGCTGTGTAAAGAAGGCATGCACATGAGGTCAGGATCTGGGGTGATACACCAGTCTGCCCCCAATTTCTCCAGTCCGTCTCTCATTTCGTCTGTCCGACTATCAAATCAAGGCTATGAGGTTACCATCTGGTCATTGAGACTCTGCTTTAGTTTAAAACACAGTTATATAGGAGGAGTTGTTCAGGGAGATAGGTGGTACTTCACACTCCCATCAGTCACTGCCAACAGAACATGCTTTGGCCTAGAGTCAGGCATTTACATGATATTGAGACTTAGATTTGGCCTCTTACAGTTTATACAGATAATTTCCATTGCCATACTCAGTCAGAAAATGAAGAGAAGTGCATTTCAGAAGTTGTCAATGAGGAAATAGTCGCTAAAGCTTTATACTTGATTTAAATCCAGTTGAACAACTCGCAACACTCCGGTCCCTTACTTAACTGTAGCGGTCTTGGTCGGAACGCCAAGATTCCTGAGGGAGCAGTGAGTGGGTTATTTCTTTACTGAGTCATTTTCTTGACTCTTATCCCTAGTTCCCAGGCAGCTAGCAGGATCCAGCTCTACAGTCTGCCGCCGGTGGATGTGAAAGACCAAAGTTCTCCAAAAGGATCATTTCACTTTTCAGAGAGGAGAAAGGAAATCTGTTTCACAAGCTCCATAACATAGTCAGTACCTGTCAGGGTTCTTCTCATCTAGTCAGGGTTCTTCTCATCTAGTCAGGGTTCTTCTCATCTAGTCAGGGTTCTTCTCATCTAATCAGGGTTCTTCTCATCTCATCAGGGTTCTTCTCATCTAATCAGGGTTCTTCTCATCTAGTCAGGGTTCTTCTCATCTAGTCAGGGTTCTTCTCATCTAATCAGGGTTCTTCTCATCTAATCAGGGTTCTTCTCATCTAGTCAGGGTTCTTCTCATCTAGTCAGGGTTCTTCTCATCTAGTCAGGGTTCTTCTCTATCAGGGTTCTTCTCATCTAGGGTTCTTCTCATCTAGTCAGGGTTCTTCTCATCTAGGGTTCTCAGGGTTCTTCTCATCTAGTCAGGGTTCTTCTCATCAGGGTTCTTTCATCTAGTCAGGGTTCTTCTCATCTAGTCAAGGTTTTTCTCATATAGTCAGGGTTCTTCTCATCTAGTCAGGGTTCTTCTCATCTATCTAGTCAGGGTTCTTCTCATCTAGTCAGGGTTCTTCTCATCAGGGTTTTTCTCTGGGTTCTTCTCATCTAGTCAGGGTTCTTCTCATCTAGTCAGGGTTCTTCTCATCTAGTCAGGGTTCTTCTCATCTAGTCAGGGTTCTTCTCATCTAGTCAGGGTTCTTCTCATCTAGTCAGGGTTCTTCTCATCTAGTCAGGGTTCTTCTCATCTAGTCAGGGTTTTTCTCATCGAGTCAGGGTTCTTCTCATCTAGTCAGGGTTCTTCTCATCTAGTCAGGGTTCTTCTCATCTACTCAGGGTTCTTCTCATCTAGTCAGGGTTCTTCTCATCTAGTCAGGGTTCTTCTCATCTAGTCAGGGTTTTTCTCATCTAGTCAGGGTTCTTCTCATCTAGTCAGGGTTCTTCTCATCTAGTCAGGGTTCTTCTCATCTAGTCAGGTTCTTTCTAATCAGGGTTTTCTCATCTTCTTCTCATAGTCAGGGTTCTTCTCATCTAGTCAGGGTTCTTCTCATCTAGTCAGGGTTCTTCTCATCTAGTCAGGGTTCTTCTCATCTAATCTGGGTTCTTCTCATCTAGTCAGGGTTCTTCTCATCTAATCAGGGTTCTTCAGGGTTCTTCTCATCTAATCAGGGTTCTTCTCATCTAGTCAGGGTTCTTCTCATCTAATCAGGGTTCTTCTCATCTAGTCAGGGTTCTTCTCATCTAGTCAGGGTTCTTCTCATCTAGTCAGGGTTCTTCTCATCTAGTCAGGGTTCTTCTCATCTAGTCAGGGTTCTTCTCATCTAGTCAGGGTTCTTCTCATCTAGTCAGGGTTCTTCTCATCTAGTCAGGGTTCTTCTCATCTAGTCAGGGTTCTTCTCATCTAATCTGGGTTCTTCTCATCTAGTCAGGGTTCTTCTCATCTAATCAGGGTTCTTCTCATCTAATCAGGGTTCTTCTCATCTAGTCAGGGTTCTTCTCATCTAGTCAGGGTTCTTCTCATCTAGTCAGGGTTCTTCTCATCTAGTCAGGGTTCTTCTCATCTAGTCAGGGTTCTTCTCATCTAGTCAGGGTTCTTCTCATCTAGTCAGGGTTCTTCTCATCTAGTCAGGGTTCATCTAGTCAGGGTTCTTCTCATCTAGTCAGGGTTCTTCTCATCGAGTCAGGGTTCTTCTCATCTAGTCAGGGTTCTTCTCATCGAGTCAGTCTTCTCAGGGTTCTTCTCATCGAGTCAGGGTACTTCTCATCGAGTCAGGGTTCTTCTCATCTAGTCAGGGTTCTTCTCATCTAGTCAGGGGTCTTCTCATCGAGTCAGGGTTCTTCTCATCGAATCAGGGTTTTTCTCATCGAGTCAGGGTTCTTCTCATCGAGTCAGGGTTCTTCTCATCTAGTCAGGGTTCTTCTCATCTAGTCTGGGTTCTTCTCATCTAGTCAGGGTTCTTCTCATCTACTCAGGGTTCTTCTCATCTAATCAGGGTTCTTCTCATCTAATCAGGGTTCTTCTCATCTAGTCAGGGTTATTCTCATCTAATCTGGGTTATTCTCATCTAGTCAGGGTTCTTCTCATCTAGTCAGTGTTCTTCTCATCTAGTCAGGGTTCTTCTCATCTACTCAGGGTTCTTCTCATCTAGTCAGGGTTCTTCTCATCTAGTCAGGGTTTTCTCATCTAGTCAGGGTTCTTCTCATCTAGTCAGGGTTCTTCTCATCTAGTCAGGGTTCTTCTCATCTAGTCAGGGTTCTTCTCATCTAGTCAAGGTTTTTCTCATCTAGTCAGGGTTCTTCTAATCTAGTCAGGGTTCTTCTCATCTAGTCAGGGTTCTTCTCATCGAGTCAGGGTTTTTCTCATCTAGTCAGGGTTCTTCTCATCTAGTCAGGGGTCTTCTCATCTAGTCAGGGTTCTTCTCATCTAGTCAGGGTTCTTCTCATCTAGTCAGGGTTCTTCTCATCTAGTCAGGGTTCTTCTCATCTACTCAGGGTTCTTCTCATCTAGTCAGGGTTCTTCTCATCTAGTCAGGGTTCTTCTCATCTAGTCAGGGTTTTTCTCATCTAGTCAGGGTTCTTCTCATCTAGTCAGGGTTCATCTAGTCAGGGTTCTTCTCATCTAGTCAAGGTTTTTCTCATCTAGTCAGGGTTCTTCTAATCTAGTCAGGGTTCTTCTCATCTAGTCAGGGTTATTCTCATCTAATCTGGGTTATTCTCATCTAGTCAGGGTTCTTCTCATCTAGTCAGGGTTCTTCTCATCTAGTCAGGGTTCTTCTCATCTACTCAGGGTTCTTCTCATCTAGTCAGGGTTCTTCTCATCTAGTCAGGGTTCTTCTCATCTAGTCAGGGTTTTTCTCATCTAGTCAGGGTTCTTCTCATCTAGTCAGGGTTCATCTAGTCAGGGTTCTTCTCATCTAGTCAAGGTTTTTCTCATCTAGTCAGGGTTCTTCTAATCTAGTCAGGGTTCTTCTCATCTAGTCAGGGTTCTTCTCATCTAGTCAGGGTTCTTCTCATCGAGTCAGGGTTTTTCTCATCTAGTCAGGGTTCTTCTCATCTACTCAGGGGTCTTCTCATCTAGTCAGGGTTCTTCTCATCTAGTCAGGGTTCTTCTCATCTAGTCAGGGTTCTTCTCATCGAGTCAGGGTTTTCTCATCTAGTCAGGGTTCTTCTCATCTAGTCAGGGTTTTCTCATCTAGTCAGGGTTCTTCTCATCTAGTCAGGGTTCTTCTCATCTAGTCAGGGTTCTTCTCATCTAGTCAGGGTTCTTCTCATCTAGTCAGGGTTTTTCTCATCTTCTAGTCAGGGGTCTTCTCATCTAGTCAGGGTCTTCTCATCTAGTCAGGGTTCTTCTCATCTAGTCAGGGTTCTTCTCATCTAGTCAGGGTTCTTCTCATCGAGTCAGGGTTCTTCTCATCGAGTCAGGGTTTTTCTCATCTAGTCAGGGTTCTTCTCATCTAGTCAGGGTTCTTCTCATCTAGTCAGGGTTCTTCTCATCTAATCAGGGTTCTTCTCATATAGTCAGGGTTATTCTCATCTAGTCAGGGTTCTTCTCATCTAGTCAGGGTTCTTCTCATCTAATCTGGGTTCTTCTCATCTAGTCAGGGTTCTTCTCATCTAGTCAGGGTTCTTCTCATCTAGTCAGGGTTCTTCTCATCTAATCAGGGTTCTTCTCATCTAATCAGGGTTCTTCTCATCTAGTCAGGGTTCTTCTCATCTAGTCAGTGTTCTTCTCATCTAGTCAGGGTTCTTCTCATCTAGTCATGGTTCTTCTCATCCAGTCAGGGTTCTTCTCATCGAGTCAGGGTTCTTCTCATCATCGAGTCAGGGTTCTTCTCATCGAGTCAGGGTTCTTCTCATCTAGTCAGGGTTCTTCTCATCGAGTCAGGGTTCTTCTCATCGAGTCAGGGTTCTTCTCATCGAGTCAGGGTTCTTCTCATCTAGTCAGCGTTCTTCTCATCTAGTCAGGGTTCTTCTCATCTAGTCAGGGTTCTTCTCATCTAGTCAGGGTTCTTCTCATCTAGTCAGGGTTCTTCTCATCTACTCAGGGTTCTTCTCATCTAGTCAGGGTTCTTCTCATCTAGTCAGGGTTTTTCTCATCTAGTCAGGGTTCTTCTCATCTAGTCAGGGTTCTTTTCATCTAGTCAGGGTTCTTCTCATCGAGTCAGGGTTCTTCTCATCTAGTCAGGGTTCTTCTCATCTAGTCAGGGTTCTTCTCATCGAGTCAGGGTTCTTCTCATCTAGTCAGGGGTCCTCTCATCTAGTCAGGGTTCTTCTCATCTAGTCAGGGTTCTTCTCATCTAGTCAGGGTTCTTCTCATCGAGTCAGGGTTCTTCTCATCGAGTCAGGGTTCTTCTCATCGAGTCAGGGTTCTTCTCATCGAGTCAGGGTTCTTCTCATCTAGTCAGGGTTCTTCTCATCTAGTCTGGGTTCTTCTCATCTAGTCAGGGTTCTTCTCATCTACTCAGGGTTCTTCTCATCTAGTCAGGGTTCTTCTCATCTAATCAGGGTTCTTCTCATCTAGTCAGGGTTCTTCTCATCTAGTCAGGGTTCATCTAGTCAGGGTTCTTCTCATCTAGTCAAGGTTTTTCTCATCTAGTCAGGGTTCTTCTCATCTAGTCAGGGTTCTTCTCATCTAGTCAGGGTTCATCTAGTCAGGGTTCTTCTCATCGAGTCAGGGTTCTTCTCATCGAGTCAGGGTTCTTCTCATCTAGTCAGGGTTCTTCTCATCTAGTCTGGGTTCTTCTCATCTAGTCAGGGTTCTTCTCATCTACTCAGGGTTCTTCTCATCTAGTCAGGGTTCTTCTCATCTAGTCAGGGTTCTTCTCATCTAATATGGGTTCTTCTCATCTAGTCAGGGTTCTTCTCATCTAGTCAGGGTTCATCTAGTCAGGGTTCTTCTCATCTAGTCAAGGTTTTTCTCATCTAGTCAGGGTTCTTCTCATCTAGTCAGGGTTCTTCTCATCTAGTCAGGGTTCTTCTCATCTAGTCAGGGTTCTTCTCATCTAGTCAGGGTTCTTCTCATCGAGTCAGGGTTTTTCTCATCTAGTCAGGGTTCTTCTCATCTAGTCAGGGTTCTTCTCATCGAGTCAGGGTTTTTCTCATCGAGTCAGGGTTCTTCTCATCGAGTCAGGGTTCTTCTCATCGAGTCAGGGTTCTTCTCATCTAGTCAGGGTTCTTCTCATCTAGTCAGGGTTCTTCTCATCTAGTCAGGGTTCTTCTCATCTACTCAGGGTTCTTCTCATCTAGTCAGGGTTCTTCTCATCTAATCAGGGTTCTTCTCATCTAGTCAGGGTTCTTCTCATCTAGTCAGGGTTCTTCTCATCTAATCTGGGTTCTTCTCATCTAGTCAGGGTTCTTCTCATCGAGTCAGGGTTTTTCTCATCTAGTCAGGGTTCTTCTCATCTAGTCAGGGTTCTTCTCATCTAGTCAGGGTTCTTCTCATCTAGTCTGGGTTCTTCTCATCTAGTCAGGGTTCTTCTCATCTAGTCAGGGTTCTTCTCATCTAGTCAGGGTTCTTCTCATCTAGTCAGGGTTCTTCTCATCTAGTCAGGGTTCTTCTCATCTAGTCAGGGTTCTTCTCATCTAATATGGGTTCTTCTCATCTAGTCAGGGTTCTTCTCATCTAGTCAGGGTTCATCTAGTCAGGGTTCTTCTCATCTAGTCAAGGTTTTTCTCATCTAGTCAGGGTTCTTCTCATCTAGTCAGGGTTCTTCTCATCTAGTCAGGGTTCTTCTCATCTAGTCAGGGTTCTTCTCATCGAGTCAGGGTTTTTCTCATCTAGTCAGGGTTCTTCTCATCTAGTCAGGGTTCTTCTCATCTAGTCAGGGTTCTTCTCATCGAGTCAGGGTTTTTCTCATCGAGTCAGGGTTCTTCTCATCGAGTCAGGGTTCTTCTCATCTAGTCAGGGTTCTTCTCATCTAGTCAGGGTTCTTCTCATCTAGTCAGGGTTCTTCTCATCTACTCAGGGTTCTTCTCATCTAGTCAGGGTTCTTCTCATCTAATCAGGGTTCTTCTCATCTAGTCAGGGTTCTTCTCATCTAGTCAGGGTTCTTCTCATCTAATCTGGGTTCTTCTCATCTAGTCAGGGTTCTTCTCATCTAGTCAGGGTTTTTCTCATCTAGTCAGGGTTCTTCTCATCTAGTCAGGGTTCTTCTCATCTAGTC
This sequence comes from Oncorhynchus nerka, assembly GCF_034236695.1. Lineage (NCBI taxonomy): Eukaryota > Metazoa > Chordata > Actinopteri > Salmoniformes > Salmonidae > Oncorhynchus > Oncorhynchus nerka. The sequence continues at coordinate 74,552,665 of NC_088398.1, read as the reverse complement.
AGGGTTCTTCTCATCTAGTCTGGGTTCTTCTCATCTAGTCAGGGTTCTTCTCATCTACTCAGGGTTCTTCTCATCTAGTCAGGGTTATTCTCATCTAATCAGGGTTCTTCTCATCTAGTCAGGGTTCTTCTCATCTAGTCAGGGTTCTTCTCATCTAGTCAGGGTTCTTCTCATCTAATATGGGTTCTTCTCATTTAGTCAGGGTTCTTCTCATCTAATCAGGGTTCTTCTCATCTAGTCAGGGTTCTTCTCATCTAGTCAGGGTTCTTCTCATCTAGTCAGGGTTCTTCTCATCTAATCAGGGTTCTTCTCATCTAATCAGGGTTCTTCTCATCTAATCAGGGTTCTTCTCATCTAGTCAGGGTTCTTCTCATCTAATCTGGGTTATTCTCATCTAGTTAGGGTTCTTCTCATCTAGGCATTCTTTGGAAGGTTTTGAAGTCATACTAAGAAGGACCCTAATGTGAAGTGCCATAGACTAAATCACTCTACTGTGAAGTGCCATAGTCTAAATCACCCTACTGTGAAGTGCCATAGACTAAATCACACTACTGTGAAGTGCCATAGTAAAGTGGCTGTTCCACTGGATGTCATAAGGTGAAAGCACCAATTTGTAAGTCGCTCTGGATAAGAGCGTCTGCTAAATGACTTAAATGTAAATGTAAATAGTCTAAATCACACTACTGTGAAGTGCCATAGTCTAAATCACACTACTGTGAAGTGCCATAGACTAAATCACCCTACTGTGAAGTGCCATAGACTAAATCACCCTACTGTGAAGTTCCAAAGACTAAATCACCCTACTGTGAAGTGCCATAACCTAAAACACCCTACTGTGAAGTGCCATAGTCTAAATCACCCTACTGTGAAGTGCCATAGTCTAAATCACCCTACTGTGAAGTGCCATAGACTAAATCACCCTACTGTGAAGTGCCATAGACTAAATCACCCTACTGTGAAGTGCCATAGTCTAAAACACCCTACTGTGAAGTACCATAGTCTAAATCACCCTACTGTGAAGTGCCATAGTCTAAATCACACTACTGTGAAGTGCCATAGTCTAAATCACCCTACTGTGAAGTGCCATAGACTAAATCACCCTACTGTGAAGTGACATAGTCTAAAACACATAGTCCTCAATTTGAGTTTTGGAATATACCTGCACTGCTGAACTCTGATAACCGCACTTTAACTGGGAGAACACTTGAAACCCCTCAAACTATCATGCAGTGGTGTAAAGTACTTATACAAAAAACTTTAAAAGTACTGCTTAAGTCATTTTGGGGGGTATCTGTACTTTACTATTTATATTTTTTACACATTTTACTTTTATTACACTACATCCCTAAAGAAAATATTGTACTTCTTACTCCATACATTTCCCTGACACCCAAAAGTGATTGAAACATTTTGAATACAAAACAGGACAATCAAATAGTCCAATTCACACACTTATCAAGAGAACATCCCTGGTCATCCCTACTGCCTCTGATCTGGCAGACTCACTAAACACACATGCTTCATTTGTAAATGATGTCTGAGTGTTGGAGTGTGCCACTGGCTATCCATACATTTATACTTTTAGTATATTTGGGCAATTCCATTTACTTTTGACACTTAAGTATATTTAAAACCAAATACTTTTAGACTTTTACGAAAGTAGTATTTTAATGGGTGACTTTCACTTTTACCTGAGTCATTTTCTATTAAGGCATCTTTATTTTACTCAAGTATGACAATTGGGTACTTTTTCCACCACTGCTAACATGGTACTTTCTCTGTTCTGACACACCCTAGAGTCGATTGATGCAACCGTACGTCACACAGTGACATCATTTTGAATATTGACTAGCTCCCTGTGTGTTTACGCTAGAGACTTCTTGTCGTGGCTGCAGCTCAATCCCCTCTTTCCGACGAGATAAAGTTTAGGGCTATTTCATAACATGGGGCTTGGGAAAGAGGTCTTTTTCTGCTAAAGAGGATCTGGACAAGAAAATCATAATGAAATCATCTGTAAAAGCTGAACCGTTTGAGCTACAAACTACATGTAATAAGTAACTACCATGGAAAGATAAGACACGCGAACACGACAGTGTCGGTTGTTTTGCTCTATGACACCCTCAAGCTTTATTGCAGTCGTCTGAACTCTGTCGCGGACCTCCTAATTTTGAAGAGGTCTTCTCACAAAACCAATATTCCAGACCGAATCCTCTGGGATTCAAATGAATATGTCACCGATATTGAAAGGGCAGACTCCCAGGAACATGTTTGTAACGCTCGTCGTTGGAATGAGGCGAGGACCAAAGCGCAGAGTGGTAAGTGTTCATCATTATATTTATTAAAACAGAGAGCAATAAACAAAATAACAAAGGAGAACAAAACTAAAAGTTCTGTAAGGTGACAGACACATAACACAAAACAATCACCCACACCACACAGGTGGGAAAAAGCTACCTAAGTATGATTCTCAATCAGAGACAACGAACGACACCTGCCTCTGATTGAGAACCATACCAGGCCAAACACAAAACCACAACATAGAAAAACGAACATAGAGTACCCACCCAACTCACGCCCTGACCATACTAAAACAAAGACATAACAAAATAACTAAGGTCAGAACGTGACAGTACTCCCCCCAAAGGTGCGGACTCCGGCCGCAAAATCTGAACCTATAGGTGAGGGTCTGGGTGGGCGTCTGTCCACGGTGGCGGCTCTGGCGCGGGACGTGGACCCCACTCCACCATTGTCTTTGACCACTTCTTTCCCCGCCTCAGTGGCGCCTTTAGAGCGGCGACCTTTAACGCCGAACTCGATCTGGGGACCCTAGCAGCGGGCCCCGAATGGACGGCAGATTCCGGCAGTACCGGACGGGCGGGAGACTCCGGCGCCGCCGGCGTGAAGGGCGACTCCGACAGCGCCGGAGTGACGGGCGACTCCGGCAGCTCCTGACTGACGGGCGGCTCCGGCAGCTCCTGACTGACGGGCGGCTCCGGCAGCTCAGGACAGACGGGAGACTCCGGCAGCTCAGGACAGACGGGAGACTCCGGCAGCTCAGGACAGACGGGAGACTCCGGCAGCTCAGGACAGACGGGAGACTCCGGCAGCTCAGGACAGACGGGAGACTCCGGCAGCTCAGGCAGCTCAGGACAGGCGGGAGACTCCGGCAGCTCAGGACAGGCGGGAGACTCCGGCAGCTCAGGACAGGCGGGAGACTCCGGCAGCTCAGGACAGGCGGGAGACTCCGGCAGCTCAGGACAGGCGGGAGACTCCGGCAGCTCAGGACAGGCGGGAGACTCCGGCAGCTCAGGACAGGCGGGAGACTCCGGCAGCTCAGGACAGGCGGGAGACTCCGGCAGCTCAGGACAGGCGGGAGACTCCGGCAGCTCAGGACAGGCGGGAGACTCCGGCAGCTCAGGACAGGCGGGAGACTCCGGCAGCTCAGGACAGGCGGGAGACTCTGGCAGCTCAGGACAGGCGGGAGACTCTGGCAGCTCAGGACAGGCGGGAGACTCTGGCAGCTCAGGACAGACGGGAGACTCTGGCAGCTCAGGACAGGCGGGATCACCTGGAGGAAAGACACTGAGACACAGCCTGGTCCGTGGGGCTGCCACCGGAGGCCTGGTGCGTGGAAGAGGCACCGGATAGACCGGACCGTGGAGGCGCACTTGAGGTCTCGAGCACCGAGCCTGCACAACCTTACCTGGCTGGATACTCCCCTTAGCCAGGCCAGTGCGGCGAGGTGGAACAGACCGCACTGGGCTGTGCTGGCGAACCGGGGACACCGTGCGTAGGGCCGGTGCCATGTAACCCGGCCCAAGCAGACGCACTGGAGACCAGATGCGCCGAGCCGGCTTCATGGCACCTGGCTCGATGCCCACTCTAGCCCGGCCGATACAAGGCTCTGCGATGTAACGCACCGGTCTATGCTTGCGCACCGGAGACACCGTGCGCCTCACGGCATAACACGGTGCCTGCCCGGTCCACCTCTCTCCACGGTAAGCACGGGGAGTTGGCTCAGGTCTCCTACCTGAGTTAGCCACACTCCCCGTGTGCCACCCCCCAATAGATTTTTGGGGCTGCCTCTCATCCCAGCCGCGCTGCCGTGCTGTCTCCTCCGCCACTCAGCTTTCGCTGCCTCCAGCACTGCCTTGGGGCGGCGATATTCCCCAGCCTGTGCCCAGGGTCCTTCTCTGTCCAGAATCTCCTCCCATGTCCATGAGTCCAGAGATTTCTGCTGCTGCCCGCTACCACGCTGCTTGGTCCTTGGTTGGTGGGTGATTCTGTGACGCTCGTCGTTGGAATGAGGCGAGGACCAAAGCGCAGCGTTGTAAGTGTTCATCATTCATATTTATTAAACAGAGAACACTAAACAAAATAACAAAGGAGAACGAAACGAAACAGTTCTGTAAGGTGACAGACACAAAACAGAAAACAATCAGCCACACCACACAGGTGGGAAAAGGCTACCTAAATATGATTCTCAATTAGAGACAACGAACCACACCTGCCTCTGATTGGGGCGGCAGGGTAGCCTAGTGGTTAGAGCATTGGACTAGTAACCAAAAGGTTGCAAGTTCAAATCCCAGAGCTGACAAGGTACAAAATCTGTCGTTCTGCCCTTGAACAGGCTGAACCCACTGTTCCTAGGCCGTCATTGAAAATAAGAATTTGTTCTTAACTGACTTGCCTAGTAAAATAAAATTAATAATAAAAAAATTGAGAACCATACCAGGCCAAACACAAAACCACAACATAGAAAAATGAACATAGAGTACCCACGCAACTCACACCCTGACCATACTATAACAAAGACATAACAAAAGAACTAAGGTCAGAACGTGACAATGTTGAATGTTTTGTTCTAAGATTCAGGGGAGTCTTTCAGGGGAATCGTCTGCAGATAACACATTACGTGGCTGTAAAAATTACACAACGTGCATAGGGGGTAAAATGTGCCACGAATAATGTGACCGAACATGGGTCTACATGATTATTTTTCTTCCTGAATTTCCTTATGTCTCTCAGGTATAGGACAGACACTTTAAAACCTTGTTCCTTATGATTTATTATTTGATTGTCTGTTTTGCCATTTCTGAATGTGTTATTCAATGCATTTCTATGGGCTACAGCAGTAAAGGCCCAATTCAAGATTTCATCAAATACATTTTGTATATATATTTTCTATACCTACAGGTGTCCTATAATTGGAAATCAAATGTCTAAATGATCAATTTGATGACCGTCTTTAAACAAATCCATATTTTAATTTAGTAGGCTTAGACCTACAGGGGTTAAGAAGAATAAGAAATTAGAAATCTGCAGAAACCTGTTGTTGGTTTCTATCCAATAGCATCTCAGTCAGGGTCGGGCATCCGTCCAATCACATCTCTCTGGCCTGTGACCCAAGACACAGTGTAACTGGAAAGCCAGTTTAGCAAATGTCAGCTGCAAAAACCTTACAGCAGCAATGTCACAGAGAACGCCTGACCTGGACAGGCAGATTGAAGAGTGGCGGAGGAGAGGAGAGAAAGAAGGAGAATGTCTCTGGCAGAGTCAAACACTTTCTACGCCATGTTTCTCCCGGCGTCACCAGTCACAAACCCAGATGGATGGTTGTGTTAATTACCTGAGACACAGAGGCAGACGGGTGATTCACTGGTTCAATAAAAAACATGTTTGTGTTTCAGAATGAGTATCACTTAGCCACTAACTGATTATACGTCCATTCTTTTGAAGGCCATGCTTTTTGAAAAGTTAGTTGGCAACACTTTTAGTATTTCACTCAAAAATTGGCCCTGTATTCAGAAAGCGCCTCAGCGAAGGAGTGCTGATCCCTGTCCATGTAATCACATTCATTATAACATAAAAGGAAAAACAGATTTTTGATTTAGTTGTCAACAAAATGTCCCTTCAGTGCATTTTCCTTTGATCGGCAGTTTCCTGCTTTTGCCTCTATTTGAGCGTGGACCAAGCCAACACCCAGGTCTTCAAAAACTATTGAGCTTAATAGGATTGTGTACTGGGCCAAAGTCAACATAGCCTCTGATATATGGGTAAGACAGACACACTCACACACAGACACTAATAGCTGTCACAGTGTCAATTAAACATTTGATGTTCATCCATGTTTCTCAAATTTTGAAGTTGTTCCAATAATCACATTTTGAAGTGTTTAAGCTTAAGTTTAGGCATTAACTCCACATTTTCAAGGTTAGGGTTGAGTTCCGAATTGTTGAGTCACTGGCTTACTAGGGCTCTTTCATACCGTCCCTAGGAGGGGTGCGTCACTTGAGTGGGTTGAGTCACTGATGTGATCTTCCTGTCTGTGTTGGCGCCCCCCCCTTGGGTTGTGCCGTGGGGGAGATCTTTGTGGGCTATACTCGGCCTTGTCTCAGGATGGTAAGTTGGGGGTTGAAGATATCCCTCCAGTGGTGTGGGGGCTGTGCTTTGGCAAAGTGGGTGGGGTTATATCCTTCCTGTTTGGCCCTGTCCGGGGGTGTCCTCGGATGGGGCCACAGTGTCTCCTGACCCCTCCTGTCTCAGCCTCCAGTATTTATGCTGCAGTAGTTTATGTGTCGGGGGGCTAGGGTCAGTTTGTTATATCTGGAGTACTTCTCCTGTCCTATCCGGTGTCCTGTGGGAATTTAAGTATGCTCTCTCTAATTCTCTCTTTCTTTCTCTCTCTCTCTCGGAGGACCTGAGCCCTAGGACCATGCCTCAGGACTACCTGACATGATGACTCCTTGCTGTCCCCAGTCAACCTGGCCGTGCTGCTGCTCCAGTTTCAACTGTTCTGTCTGTGATTATTATTATTTGACCATGCTGGTCATTTATGAACATTTGAACATCTTGGCCATGTTCTGTTATAATCTCCACCCGGCACAGCCAGAAGAGGACTGCCCACCCCACATAGCCTGGTTCCTCTCTAGGTTTCTTCCTAGGTTTTGGCCTTTCTAGGGAGTTTTTACGTGCTTCTACACCTGCATTGCTTGCTGTTTGGGGTTTTAGGCTGGGTTTCTGTACAGCACTTTGAGATATCAGCTGATGTACGAAGGGCTATATAAATACATTTGATTTGATTTTATTTTATTTAAGGTTAGGGTTAAGTTTTGAAATGTTAAGGTTAGGGTTAAGGTCAGGCATTAACTCCAAATTCTTAAGGTTAGGCATTTTCTCAGAATGGTTAAGGTAAGGATTAAGGTTTGGGCTTAAAACAAAAATTACTTTCTATCACTGGATTCAAACTTGCAATCTTTGGAATCAGATGCTTACGCCTGTCCGCCATCCCTGACCACAACAAAACCAAAACGCCCTGGCAAAACCGAAACCTACCTGAGAGGTGACAGAGCTCACTGTCGCCCCAGTGGACAGTTTCCACCTCATCTCCCGACTACCTCAGACATGGGCAGTTGTTGAATACTGTATCACAGGTGACCTGGCTGCACTAACATGCATGCAGGAACACACACACACCATGTGTAAAACAAACACACAGCTAAACATGGGAGAGACATGTTGCTCTCTATTGTGAGTTTAGACAGGCCGGTGTCCAAGAAGCACTCAGTACGTCTTTGTGTGGAGGGGGCTGTGGAATTTGGGTGATGTGTTTATACTTCATAGAGGGAGGCCCTACTAAGGTGGCATTGGGTGCTACAGTGTCAAACATGAGGGGTGGTTCAACTAGGAATGTTTAAACTTCACTGTAATCATGTATAGTTTTATTGTCTGGATACTATCCAACGTTAGTCAAAGTCATAATGCCTACATGCTTTAGTTAAATCTGTCTGTGTTTCTCCCTCTCTTTGTAAACAATTTAATTCTCCCCCTAAAATAATGCATTTTCTGATAGTATTGCTTCTTAGAATAGTAGGATAAAGTCATGCTGCGTAGGTAGCCTCTATAGCTCTCACCAGCCACCATTCAGCCTGGGAGGTTAGCAGAGTCATGACATCATCAGAAATGGCCAGGGCTAACATGAGTAACAGACTCCATCAGTGGTCTCTAAGGTCTCACCAGCCATATAAAGACAGGGGGAGACAAATGACACAGAGCTGATTCAGTCAGTACACTCATTCTGGACATTCTTTCCAGTGACATCATCATTCCCAGACAGAGAGAGAGAGTAGCAGCTAACATCTGTCTGGAGACACAAACTCTTAGGACCTAAATACGTTCAGCAGTAGGCAAGTTATTGGGCGTGGGTAGAGCACAGTCAGTCAGTGGCCTGTTATACTCCTCTTATACTCAAGATACGGGGGAGAGAAATGTTGCAGTGTTCATAGGCTTATTGTCTAGAGTTCCGACTCAATATTGTCTATCAGAAGGAACTCCATTTTGAATCAAGTTTCAATCAGGGTAGTGACTGCCTGTGGGACTAACATAAACAATTAACCTTGTTTAATTATGGCTGGTTCCATTATGCAATTTCCTCATCTGCTACTGCTTAGTGTGTGTGTGTGTGTGTGTGTGTGGCATCATTACAATAAGAATGGCAAACACCTAAAAAGATATCATCTAAAACACCTGTTGAACTTATTGTTACTTTAAATATTTGTCAAATGCCAGAATAAACTTCAACCTAAATAAATGGAGTTGAATGGAAGGTTAGACGTTTAGCACCAGGTAAAAGTTTTGCCCCATCTGGGACTAATGTAACTTTTGAAGAAGGTTGTTTTCTTTTTAGAGTCACCATTATCCCAGGAATTCATTGCTTGTTGAAAATAAACCGGTGAAGAGTCAAACAAACCTGGACAGAACACACACACACACACACACACACGTATCAGAAAATATTCTACCTTTGGTAATTACCTTGGCTCTTCCATGTGACCTGAGTCAATGAGACATATACAGACCCTCTACAGTGGATTATGTGTACAGCATTGCCAACTCTTGGTCACTTAATTACATTGGAGGCTGCTGATGGGAGGACGGCTCATAATAATGTCCGGAACGGAGCCAATGGAATGGCATCAAACAGCAAGAAACCATGGAAACCATGTGTTTGATGTGTTCCATACCATTCCACTGATTCCACTCCAGTCGTAACCTGTTCTCCCCCATTAAGGTCCCACCGGCCTTTTGTGCTTAATTCACATTCCTTTTAAGGTCCGATTCTTATTTTCTTTATTTATTTTATTTCACCAGGTAGGCATGTTGAGAACAATTTACAACTGCAACCTGACCAAGATAAAGCAAAGCAGTGCGACACAAACAACACAGAGTTACACATGGAATAAACAAACATGCAGTAAATAATACAATAGAAAAGGTCTATATACAGTATGTGTAAATGAGGTTTAGATAAGGGAGGTAAAGGCAAAAAATAGGCCATAGTGGTGAAATTATTACAATATAGCAATTAAACACTGGAGTGATAGATGTGCAGAAGATGAGTGTGCAAGTAGATACAAGGGTGCAAAGGAGCAAAATAAATACAATAAATAACAGTATTTGGGGATGAGGTAGTTGGATGGGCTATTTACAGATGGGCTATGTACAGCTGTAGTGATCCGTGAGCTTCTCTGACAGCTGTTGCTTAAAGTTAGTTAGGGAGATATGAGTCTCCAGCTTCAGTGATTTTTGCAGTTCGATCCAGTCATTGGCAGCAAAGAACTGGAAGGAAAGGCGGCCAAAGGAGGCTTTGGGGGTGACCAGTGAGATATACCTGCTGGATGGCGTGCTATGGGTGGGTGCTGCTATGGTGACCAGTGAGTTGAGATAAGGCGGAGCTTTACCTAGCAAAGACTTATAGATGACCTGGAGCCAGTGGGTTTGGCGACGAATATGAAGCGAGGGCCAGCCAACGAGAGCATACAGGTCGAAGTGGTGGGTAGTATATGGGGCTTTGGTGACAAAATGGATGGCACTGTGATAGACTGCATCCAATTTGCTGAGTAGAGTGTTGGAGGCCATTTTGTAAATGACATCGCTGAAGTCAAGGATCGGTAGGATAGTCAGTTTTACGAGGGTATGTTTGGCAGCATGAGTGAAGGATGCTTGTATTTGTAGTTGTCCACATATTCTAAGTCAGAACCATCCAGAGTAGTGATGCTGGACAGGTGGGCAGGTGCGGGCAGCGATCGGTTGAAGAGCATGCATTTAGTTTTACTTGCATTTAAGAACAATTGGAGGCCAAGGAGGGAGAGTTGTATGGCATTTTGTGACTAGGGGGCAGTATTTTCATTTTTTGAAAAATAACGTTCCCATCGTAAACGGGATATTTTGTCAGGACAAGATGCTAGAATATGCATATAATTGACAGTTTAGGATAGAAAACACTCTAAAGTTTCCAAAACTGTAAAAATATTGTCTGTGAGTATAACAGAACTGATATTGCAGGCGAAAGCCTGAGAAAAATCCAATCCGGAAGTGACTCATCTTTTGAAAGCTCTGCGTTCCAATGTGTCCCTATTGAGCAGTGAATGGGCTATCAACCAGATTACTTTTTCTACGTATTCCCCAAGGTGTCTACAGCATTGTGACGTAGTTTTACGCATTTATGTTGAAGAATACCCGTAAGCGGCTACATTGCGCAAGTGGTCACCTGATGGCTCTCAGAGTGATTCTCGCGTAAAATACAGAGGTAGCCATTATTCCAATCGGTCCTACTGAAAAACCAATTGTCCTGGTGGATATATTATGGAATAGATATTTGAAAAACACCTTGAAGATTGATTATAAACAACGTTTGCCATGTTTCTGTCGATGGAGCTAATTTGGAATATTTTTCTGAGTTTCTGGTCGATTTCTCAGCCAAACGTGAAGAACAAACGGAGCTATTTCGCCTACAAAAATAATATTTTTGGAAAAAAGGAACATTGGCTATCTAACTGGGAGTCTCGTGAGTGAAAACATCCAAAGCTCATCAAAGGTAAACAATTTAATTTGATTGCTTTTCTGATTTCCGTGACCAAGTTACCTGCTGCTAGCTGGACAAAATGCTATGCTAGGCTATCGATAAACTTACACAAATGCTTGTCTAGCTTTGGCTGTAAAGCATATTTTGAAAATCTAAGAAGACAGGGTGATTAACAAAAGGCTAAGCTGTGTCTCAATATATTTCACTTGTGATTTTCATGAATAGGAATATTTTCTAGAAATATTTATGTCCGTTGCGTTATGCTAATTAGTGTCAGTCGATGATTACGCTCCCGGACCTGGGATGGGGAGTCACTAGAGGTTTGTTAACACAGTGTCCAAAGAAGGGCCAGAAGTATACAAAATGGTGTCGTCTCTACAGTGAAATAAGGCAATAACAACTAACCAAAACAGCAGTGGACAAGGCATATTGACATTAGGGAGAGGTATGCGTAGCCGAGTGATCATTGGGTCCAGTGAGCTGGAGACACGTCGATTCAGACAGCTAGCGGGCCGGGGCTAGCAGAAGGGCCTTAAAGGGAGGTCGTGACGGAAGAAGTCAGTTGTAGCCCCTTCGTGAGGTTACGTCGGCAGATCAGTCTTGATGGATCAGCAGGGCTCCGTGTAGTAAAATGGTCCAGGCCAATTGGCAAAATAGGTATAGAAGCCCCAAAAAATTGGCTGATGGACCTCTTCAGCTAGCGGGCCACGGCTAGAATGCTAGCAGATGGGCATTCAGGGGACGTTGCGACGGGGGAGCCAGTTGAATAACCCCCTTGGGCGAATAACCCCCTTAGTCCAGTTGTGAGGGATCGGCGGGGCTCCGAATTGGCAATAAAAGGGGTCCAGGCCAATTGGCAAAATAGGTATTGTAGCCCAAGGAGTGGCTAATGGACCTCCTCAGCTAGCCGGGAGATGGGCCTAGCATAGGGTAGCTCCAGGCTAGCTTGCTTCGGTGCTTGCTTCGGGACTGAGTTGTTAGCCAGGAGAAGCCAATTGGATAGCAGCTAGCTAGCTGCGATGATCCAGGTGAGGAGATTCAGAGCTTGCGGTAGGAATCCGGGGATATGGAGAGTAAGAAGTCCGATACGCTCTGGGTTGAATCGCTTTGTGCAGACTGGCAGGAGTTGTCCGGGCTAAAGGTTAGCTGATGACCACTAGCAGTGTCTAGCTGACTACTAGCTAGTAGCTAGTTAGCTGACTAGCTTCTGTTGGGGGTTCCGGTTATGAAGTAAAGAAAATAGCAGATCCATACCACATTGGGTGAGGCGGGTTGCAGGAGAGTATGTTGTAGTTGGGGTTAAGAAAAATATTTAAAATAAATGCGAAGAAAAAAATATATAAACAGGTACATACACGGGACACGACAAGACGAAGACAAAAGACACCTGACTGCTACGTCATCTTGGAAAGAAGAAGGAGCCTCTTTAGCCACTTCCTCTGACTCCTACCCCCTCAGATCACTAAGGGAGACAGGGAAAGGCAGTTTGGTCATCATGACTCCACTTGCAAGTACTAGAGCTATTTGAGCCAGGTCTGATTGAGATGAACTTAGAAAGAGCACCGATGAGGTACTTTAGATTAGTCTTCCATCTAGTGGCTCAGAAATGCCAGTGGTCTGAATCCTGTCCCTGCAATGTTTTTTTCCCTGTGGACCAGACAAAGGTGCCGCTTCTGAATTCCTTAAGGGTAGGCATTCTACATTCCAGACTACAGAGCAGTCAGCAGAGGTTACATTATTATTATTTATTTTTGTTGTTGTTGTTTTTTTAACACCAAATACAAACAAACACATATGAAAAACACCTTTGTCTCCCCTGACCAGACCCACATGATCACACCTCCATCTCCTCTGACCAGATCAGCATGCTCAGGCCTCCATCTCCTCTGGCCAGATCAGCATGCTCACACCTCCATCTCCTCTGACCAGACCCACGTGATCACACCTCCATCTCCTCTGGCCAGATCAGCGTGCTCACACCTCCATCTCCTCTGACCAGATCAGCATGCTCACACCTCCATCTCCTCTGGCCAGATCAGCATGCTCACACCTCCATCTCCTCTGGCCAGATCAGCATGCTCACGCCTCCATCTCCTCTGGCCAGATCAGCATGCTCACGCCTCCATCTCCTCTGGCCAGATCAGCATGCTCACGCCTCCATCTCCTCTGGCCAGATCAGCATGCTCACGCCTCCATCTCCTCTGGCCAGATCAGCATGCTCACGCCTCCATCTCCTCTGGCCAGATCAGCATACTCACACCTCCATCTCCTCGGGCCCAGATCAGCATGCTCACACCTCCGTCCCTAGTGCCTTTATTATTGTTCGCCACATGGCCTTACATTGTACCAATTTGTTTTTCTTGATCTCCCATGCTATTTTAATATTTTCATAATAAATCATTAGATTTTTCCATTGTGCTAGGTTTCACTCTAACTTACACTCTGTTCCAAAAGCCATCAGTATCCTTGGTAATGTCTGTCTGTCTGTCTGCTTGAACTTGTGGCAAACCTAATTTACCTTATGAGGATAAATTAAGTATTCACTGTCATCTTTATCTCTGCAATATTATATTGTAACTGCAGGAACAAGGCTGTGTGTACCTGTCTATTTGGCGGTGAAGATTAGGCAAGGAAGGCATTTTAAACTACCCACAGATCATTGTTAGGAGACCGCAAATTACCCCCTCTGTCCATGTTAGCACAGGTCTGCTAGGAGACAACCATATATCCCATCTCTTATAGACACTGCTGAAGGGTGGTGCATGAGGAAGAGAGAACAGTGCTAGAGAGATAATGCCCATACAGCTGATCTCACTTGGATTCTGATTGTAAGTTCAGGACACTTTTCTTCACTAGAGGAAGACATTAACTGAAATCGACCCTTAGTGCCCAGGAACTCTTATCTCAGAGCATCAGATAGGGTTTAAGAGAAACGGTAATTGCTTCATCTTGACTTCTAATAAACTGGGTGGAATTTTCACCATTGCTTCCACTTCTCCTATGGTTTCAGATCTACAGGAGTGGCTAGGGGCCTGTCTCTATGGGGTCGATCTGGGATTCAGCATGAATGTTTTGGTTGTGGTCAAAAGTTGCTGTGGTCAAAAATGAAGGAGAGCTGTAAGGGGTGTCATTCCAAGATGGACCTGATGGGGGCGATGCTGTTCACCAAATGGCTTCATATGTCCCCATATGAACACCCCACACAGCATTACAAAATGCAGATATATCTCAGTCACTTACCTTAATGTTTAAATTCATATGATAAAAGTAAGATTATACTGTTGGATAATTGATATTTCTCTGTCATTGGAGGCTGCTGACGACTCATAATAATGTCCGGAACGGAGCAAATGGAATGGCATCAAACAGCTAGAAACCATGTGTTTGATGTGTTCCATACCATTCCACTGATTCCACTCCAGTCGTAACCTGTTCTCCCCATTAAGGTCCCACCAACCTTCTGTGCTTAATTCACATTCCTTTTAAGGTCCGATTCCTGTGCTTTCTGTACGAAATAGACATAAATATCCCAACAAGCTCTCACAGTCTCACTGCAGAATTATACGTTCATCCACGTTCTCCAAACGTCACATTTCGAAGTGTTTTTGTTACTCCTGCTGCTCTGTATCGCTCCGTTTCTCCAAACTTGAAATGCTGATGTTAATTATTGGTTAAGTTTAGGCACTCATTGTGAATGGTTAAGGTAAAGGTTAAGGTTTGGGATGGGTTTAAAACATTAAGTTTAGTCACTCATTCTTAAGGGTTAAGGTACGTGTTAAGGTTTGGGATAGGGCTAAAACATTCAGTTTAGGCATTCCAGTGGCCATGACTGGGATTGAACACAGAACCTTCTGATCCGCCACCCCTGTCCACAACACCCTAGGAAAAACAAAAGCCTACTTTATTATAATAGGGCTCACTGTTGCCCCTAGTGGCTGGTTTTGAAGGCATTTCTTGACGTCCTGGCTGCATATGGGAGATATGAGTTATCCCCTTACAAGGACTTTGAGAAGTGAAACAAATCTAGAAACAATGCATCACCATCATCGTTATCATCATCAGCATTATTACCATCATTATTATTATTATCAGCAGCAGAAGCAGCATTATAACCATCATTGTCGTTATCATCATCATCATTATTACCATCATCATCATCATCATCAGCAGCAGCATTATTACCATCATCACTATCATCATCAGCATCATTAGTACCATCATCATTACCATCATCATCATCATCAATATCACTATTACCATCATCATCATCATCATCATCATCATCAGCAGAAGCGGCATTATTACAATCACTATCATAATCAGCATCATTAGTACCATCATTACCATCATCATCAATATTACTATTACCATCAGCAGCAGCAGCAGCATTATTACCATCATCACTATCATAATCATCATCATCATTATTACATCTTCATCATCATCATCAGCAGCAGCATGATTACCATCATTATCATCATCAATATTTCCATCATCATCATAAACAATTATTACCATAATCAGCAGCATTACTATCAGCAGCAGCAGCATTATTACCATCATCATTAGCATCATAATCATCATTAGTAACATCATCATTATCATCACCATTATTTCCATCATAATCATCATTATCACCATCATCATCATCATCATCAGCATCACCATCAATATTACTATCATCATCAGCATCATTAGTACCATCATCATTACCATCATCATCATCATCATCAATATCACTATTACCATCATCATCATCATCATTATTACCATCACTATCATAATCAGCATCATTAGTACCATCATTACCATCATCATCATCATCATAAATATTACTATTACCATCAGCAGCAGCATTATTACCATCATCACTATCATAATCATCATTATCATTATTACTTCTTCATCATCATCAGCAGCAGCATGATTATCATCATCATTATCATCATCATTATTTCCATCATCATCATAAACAATTATTACCATAATCATCAGCATTACTATCAGCAGCAGCAGCATTATTACCATCATCATTATCATCATAATCATCATTATTAACATCATCATTATCATCATCATTATTTCCATCATAATCATCATTATCACCATCATCCCCATCATCATCATCACCAATATTACCATTATCAGCAGCAGCATTATTACCATCATCATCATCATCATTATTACCATTATCATCATCTGCAGCATTATTGCCATTATCGTCATTGTCATCATTACTGCCAGAGTCATTATCATCATTGGCATTATTACCATTATCAGCAGCAGCAGCAGTATTATTACCAGCATAATTATCATCATCATTATTACCATTACCAGCAGCAGCATCATTACCATCATCATCATCGTCATCATTATTACCATCATCATCCACCTCATTATTACCACCATCATTATCATCACCATCATCATCATCATTACCATAATCATCATCCACATCATTATTATCATCATCGTCATTATTACCATCATCACCATTATCATCATCATCATCATCCTCTTCAAGGAACCATATGGAGTTGCCATCATAGCCTACCTCTTTTGGACTGACCATGACTAATGTTTGTATTAGGCTTTGTAGTGGAATTTGTTAGGTATTGGGTTTTGTTGTGGCATTGTTAGATATTACCTGTTAGATACTGCTGCACTGTCGGATCTAGAAGCATAAGCATTTCGCTACACTCGCAATAACATCTGCTAACCATGTGTATGTGACCAATACAATTTGATTTGATTTGAAGCCATGTAAAATGAATGGATTTCTATTATGCCCTCCACCCACATAAAGAAACATGATTTCTCTATTGTTTTCCCACATCTTTCTCCAACCACCAATCCACACACACACACACACACACTCAACACACACAGAACACTGTCGACATGCCGAGGAGTTCAAACACTCACACACTGGCTCTTATGGAGAGATAAACAGGACGTGTTGAATCACATCCCGGGTTATCAGTGTTGAACCAGGGGTGCATTCTTTAATATACCACCCAAAGGTGAACCCCAGGGTTGAGTGGTGCTACAAAACAAATTGCATGCCAGTGATTGACCACTGATATCGCTCTTCTCATGGTTATAGTTCATTTGTCTAAAAACTGTGAAATATGCCCTACAAAGAAGCTATAGTGTGGAAAGATGCATGACTTACAAACAGGAAAGAAGCTTCTGTTAGCACACTTAGAGTCATGCCAATTTCAGTTTGCCATGCTTTGGATCCCAATAGAACACCAGAGTGTGCGTCTGTCTGCTCTATAAAGGTTATATGTTCAGCTCTGCTCAGATCACTGCTAGTGTAATGAAGGTGTCCCAGTGTACCACTCTTATGTGATGAGTAACCATGCCTGGGGAAAAGGACTGGTGTTACCATTACAAGATAACATACACTTTAACTCAGACCACTAACAACATCTTGCGGTGTGTAGATGACCCGGGAATTAGACTTTGGTCAACGACTCATGTCACGGAGTGGAAAAGCTCTAGGTGATCAGTCAGAGTGATCTGATAGGCTGAGACAAGATGTATCCCAAGGTGTCGACATGGGAACCACACACACACACACACACACACACACACACACAGGGATTAAACAGGCATTTAACAAGCTCTTTCAGGAGGGTCAGAGTTCAGTCCTAGTCCTTCAGAGGAAAGTGGGAGGCGATGATTGTGCGGGCAGCGGGGGGACTGGATGGGGGAAGGTGTGTGTGCGTTGGAGAATCGAATGGTACAGGGGTAATCAAAGTAATCATTCTGACACCATTAGATAAGCAAAATTATAAACTGGGTGGTTTGAGCCCTGAATGCTGATTGGCTGACAGCCGTGGTATATCAGACCGTAAACCACGGGTATGACAAAACATGTATTTTTACTGCTCTAATTACGTTGGTAACCAGTTTATAACAGCAATAAGGCACCTCGGGGGTTTGTGGTATATGACCAATATACCACAGCTAAGAGCTGTATCCAAGAACAGCCCTTAACCGTGGTATATTGGCCATTTGCCACACTCCTTCGTGCCTTATTGTTTAAGTAAAGCATGTACCAATCCAAATCACATCAGATCCTCATATTGTATTTATACTGATTTATTTATCTTGCTCCTTTGCACCCCAGTATCTCTACTTGCACATTCATCTTCTGCACATCTACCATTCCAGTGTTTAATTGGTATACTGTAATTATTTCGCCACCATGGCCTATTTATTGCCTTACCTTCCTTGTCTTACCTCATTTGCACTCTACTGTATTATTGACTGTACGTTTGTTTATTACATGTGTAACTCTGTGTTGTTCTATGTGTCGAACTGCTTTGCTTTATCTTGGCCAGGTAGCAGTTGTAAATGAGAACTTGTTCTCAGCTAGCCTACCTCGTTAAATAAAGGTGAAATAAATAAAAATGAAGATCAGTGATTCATTCATTATAGGGCACAGGTGTACAGATTTCCACAGGAGGCAGATTTCCTTATTTGTCTATCACTGGCAACTAAATTTCTCCCAACTCCTCACCTTGGCTAGCCAGAGCCGGAGGGTTAAGTCCCATACTTGGAAGCACTGAACAGATGAGACAGTGACAGTTCTACTTTTCCAGATTAAGTTTTTTTATTTAACTAGGCAAGTCAGTCAAGAACAAATTCTTATTTTCAATGACTGCCTTGTTCAGGGGAAGAACGACAGATTCATACCTTGTCAGCTCGGGGATTTGAACTTGCAACCTTTCGGTTACTAGTCTAACACTAACACTCTAACCACTAGGCTACGCTGCCGCCCCAAGTAAGTTACGTAACATCTTTTCACACATTTTGTTCATCTGAATTTTCTGGTTTAATGGTGCATTCAAATCCCCGAGCTGACAAGGTATGAATCTGTCGTTCTTCCCCTGAACAAGGCAGTTATTGAAAATAAGAATTTGTTCTTGACTGACTTGCCAAGCTTCTGGGAGAGCATGAAGGTCCCCTTTTTGATGAGACTTATCTATTTTACCTTTCCTTCCAGCCTTATCCTCTCCAATCTGATCCAGGAGATGGGTTGGGACACGGGACTCTGGTTGGTCCTGTGTATTGTGGTTCTCATGTCTCCTCCAGGATTCAATGCACTGACGGAAAAGGGGATGTGACAACTTCTGCTCAATTTTACGACATAATGGATGGCTTGTGGAGCTTCCCTCTGGTCACATACCAAGGAATGCGTGTGTGCGTGCGTGTGTGTGTGGGTCTGTGTGTGAATGCGCGTGTGTGCATGCGTGCGTGTGTGGGTATGTGTGTGCGTGTGTGCGTGTGTGCGTGCGTGCGCGTGTCCGTGCGTGTGTCTGCATGCGTGTGCGTGTGTCTGTGTCTGTGTGCGTGCATGTGCATTCACCGCACTTTATTCCTGCCAGGTCTGTGTTATTTAAACTACTGAAACAAGGTTTGGGTTGAATGGGCAGGGCTGAGATAAGACCTGCATCCACTGCTATGGAGGAGGAGTCCAGGGTGAAGTTAGAGGTATGTAGACTCTAACCTGGGGAGGATCCTAACACGATAACTCCAGACCTCTGAGAGTGAATTATTAAGGGTCTAGGGAAGGCACGGATATATCATATTAGGACTCTACTCAACACAGAGAATGTTTTCTTTGCCTGCTATGTTTTCTTAAAGGGTCGCAGCACGCACACACACACACACACCGGTCAAAGGTCAAGCTGCTGCGTTAACCCCCTCTTCCTAATACACACCCTCCCTGACCCTTTAGACCCACAACCCTCCTTCCCCTTCCTCCTTGCTCACTTCAGAGGGACTAGGCAGACGCGTTGTGAGGAACAATGCACTGACAACTCCATTCAAAAGCTGAAGGAAAGAAGTGTGTCTAAAACAAATTATCTTCTCCTCCTCTCAAGTTCCTCTAACAACTCTCCCCCTTTCCCTTCCCCCCTCTCTCCTTCTGTCCTACTCTTCCCAGTCTCCTTCCCTCTCATCCTCTCGCCCTCTCCCTCTCTCACTTTCTCCTCCTCTCCTCCCCCCTTTCCCCCAAGCCTGTGGAGTCCCAGCACCACCCACCTAAGTGTCACTGAGGAATGTTCCATCACTGAAACAGGGGAAAATGGTTGGGCTAATATATAACCAATTACTCCGGTGAGTTTCCTGTGTGTCCTTTGAGCTCCACTACAGTCTCAAAGTTGAGGCCTGGAATGCCAGAACATGGCTCCTATTTGACAGGGGTCAGCGCACCAGTAACCTCACATTCTAAAAGACTATTGTTCCCAGGGCCAGAGAGACTCCACAAGACACACAGGCACACACACTCCCTGGCCCCTGGAGGACCAACATCAAGGGCTAGCTTTATTTAAATGACATCCGTCTGCACAGTAACCCTCCATTCAAGGGATTAAATTAAACAAGGTGTGTGTCCAGTGTAATATTGCATTGTTATCTGCATTGGCAGAATTCTTATAATTTCTCATTTCTTATACCGATCCTGTCAGTTGGTGGATTTCAGAAAGAACATATCAGATTTTTATGTATGTTTTATGTATGAAAAAACATCAATGACAAGGCAAACGAAGCACACAGGTAAGACCCCTCCCCCACACACACACACACACACACACACACACACACAAACAAAACAAACCGCGGGTTGAATGTGTCTGAACAGGGTGGTGGTCTGTTGGTCTGCATCAGAGGTATTCAACTCTTACCCTACAAGGTCTAGAGCCTGCTGGTTTTCTGTTATACCTGATAATTAATTGAACAATTAATTGAATTGTTTAGAGGGGAACAATGGGGGGAAAAAACGCAGTGGAACTAGCTTCGAAGTGCAGAGTTGAGTTTGAAGGGTCTGTATGGTGCCTGTGTGTCTGAAAAGTAATTATTTTTGACCCTTTGGTAGGGTCAAAGGAGAAAGCAGATTGGCTGACGGAGTTGAAAGCAGATTGGCTGACGGAGTTGAAAGCAGATTGGCTGACGGAGTTGAAAGCAGATTGGCTGACGGAGGTGAGGGCTGTTTGCGCCATCCAAAACCGCGACCTGAGCCACAAAACCTCAGACACACACACAGGTATGTAGTCACGTTAACAGACACCTGAAATACTGTACCTGGCAGATGAAAACTACACCCACGCACTGTTAACCGTCAAACGGCTGGTGTGGGAAATAAATCCTTGTCTTGAGCTAATACCTGTTCTGACACCACAGACAGACAGACGGACGGATGGACGGAGCGAGTGATGGACAGACTGTCTAGAAAGGAGGAGGGGAAAGAGAGAGAGAGAGAGAGAGACAAAGAGAGAGAGAGACAGAGACAAAGAGAGAGAGAAAGAGAGAGACAAAGAGAGAGCCAGACAGAAAGAGAGAGAAAGAGAGTGAGAGAGAAAGTGAGAGTTATTGATTAGTTATTTCACCTCTGTTTCCCATGACAATAAAGCCCTTTCAATTGAATTTAGAGAGTGAGAAGATGCAGGAAAAATGCCACTAAGGTTTATCAGTTTATTTTCTCTCTTTCTTTTGTTGTCTCTCTCTTGGCCTTTCATCTGCAGGGCCAGGCTGCTGTGGAGAGTTTGGCTATTGAGAAAACATGATTGCAGTCTTGTTGCCCAATGCATTGATTTAAAAATATGAAGCTGTATGTCCACTCTGTTAGAGGCGACAGAGATGAAAACCTTCACTCTGCCATGTCCCGGCCTATTCTCTGCCACAAAGAGCCTGTGAGAGAGAGAGACCTTGTGGCTTTGTTATAGCCTTTGAATACGATACAGTGCTTTTTCTATATGTAGCCTATAGACTGTGTGCTGGGAATCAGATTTCTTTTTACTGTACACTACAGATGGTGTGGAATGGACTCGGCTTCACTTCAACCACTTTTGAAGAATTAAAACGTCTGATGAAAATGTTGGTTTTGGGGTGAATTATCCCTTTAAAGGACATTATGTCAACTCAGAAGTTCAATGACCTTTTACTCCCATTCCAAACGTCAAATTACTCCAAACATCACAATCATGTTTTTGTCTATCATGTGACTGGTTGGCCTTCTTTGTTTTGGCCTCCTGAATTTGCACGTTGCTTATGAAGCGAACAGACTGCCCAGCTGGAAGTTGTGTGAATGTATGTTGTTGGTTTCACATTGGTTGTGGGAATGAAGTTTCCTGACCGGTAAACGGAACGTTTTTTAAATGTTCTGAAAACAGAAGTGAAAATTTCACCTGTTCTGGGAATGTTTCTTTTTAGGTTCCAGGGAGGTTTTGTGAATGTTTTACTCTGGTCCCTTGAAAGGTTTCCTGGTCGGTGTAATTAATTCTCTGAGAATGGAAATGATCAAGTTTTTAGGGGGTGGGGGGTTGAATAACCTCATTAAAACATTCACTGAATGTTGTTTCAATAAGACTTAAAAACACTGCTAGATTATTTTGGGATTTTTTTTCCCCCAACTACATGCACATATGTGGCTCACAACCTGGATTTGGTCTTATGTATCAACAATTTAAATGTTTTTTTTTTTGCACTGGATAAAAGTAGAAACTAAGAGCTACAAAATTGTATATTGTACACTGCAGTATTGATGAACAATGGGAAAGTAATTCTGCTTTGAAAGTTGACAAACTTGTAAACTTACTTTTGATGGCCTTTGAATGTTTTGGTATGTATAGGGGCTTGCGAAAGTATTCACCCCCCTTGAAATTGTTCCTATTCTGTAGTCTTACAACCTGTAATTAAAATTGATTTTGGGGGGGTTTATATAATTTGACTTACACAACATGCCTACCACTTTGAAGATGCTACATATTTTTATTGTGAAATCAAGAAATAAGACAAAAAACGGAAAACTTGAGTGCATAACTATTAACCCCCCGCCCAAAGTCATTACTTTGTAGAGCCACCTTTTGCAGCAATTACAGCTGCATTCCTCTTGGCGTATGTCTTTATAAGCTTGGCACATATAACAACTGGGATTTTGCCCATTCTTCAAGGCAAAACTGCTCCAGCTCCTTCAAGTTGGATGGGTTCCGCTGGTGTACAGCAATATTTAAGTCATACCACAGATTCTCAATTGGATTAAGGTCTGGGCTTTGACTAGGCCTTTCCAAGACGTTTAAACGTTTCCCCTTAAACCACTCGTGTTGTTTTAGCAGTATGCTTAGGGTCATTGTTCTGCTGGAAGGTGAACCTCCGTCCCAGTCTCAAATCTCTGTAAGACTGAAACAGGTTTCCTTTTAAGAATCCCCCTGTACTTAGCACCATCCATCATTCTTTCAATTCTGACCAGTTTCCCAGTCCCTGCCGATGAAAAACATCCCCACAGCATGATGCTGCCACCACCATGCTTCAGTGTGGGCATGGTGTTCTCGGGGTGATGAGAAGTGTTGGGTTTGCGCCAGACACAGCGTTTTTCTTGATGGCCAAAAATATAAATTTTTGCCTCATCTGACCAGAGTACATTCTTCCATATGTTTGGGAAGTCTCCCACGTGCCTTTTGGCAAACACCAAACGTGTTTGCTTATTTTTTTCTTTAAGCAGTGAATTTTTCTGGCCACGATTCCATTAAGCCCAGCTCTGTGGAGTGTACAGCTCAAAGTGGTCCTATGGACAGATACTCCAATCTCCGCTGTGGAGCTTTGCAGATCATTCAGGGATATCTTTGGTCTCTTTGTTGCCTCTCTGATTAATGCCCTCCTTGCCTGGTCCATGCGATTTGGTGGGCGGCCCTCTCTTGGCAGGTTGGTGCCATATTCTTTCACTTGTTTAAAAATGGATTTAATGGTGATCCGTGGGATGTTCAAAGTTTGACTTTTTTTATAACCCAACCCTGATCTGTACTTCTCCACAAAATTGTCCTTGACCTGTTTGGTGGAGAGCTCATTGGTCTTCATAGTACAGCTTGCTTGGTGGTTCCCTTTGCTTAGTGGGGTGCCTTTCAGAACAGGTATACAGTTGAAGTCGGAAGTTTACATACACTTAGGTTGGAATAATTAAATCTTGTTTTTCAACCACTCCACACATTTCTTGTTAACTAGTTGGATATAGGGGGCGCTCTTTTAATTTTTGGATGAAAAACGTTCCTGTTTTAAACAAGATATTTTGCCATGAAAAGATGCTCGACTATGCATATAATTGACAGCTTTGGAAAGAAAACACTGACGTTTCCAAAACTGCAAAGATATTGTCTGTGAGTGCCACAGAACTGATGTTACAGGCGAAACTCAGATAAAAATCCAATCAGGAAGTGCCACATTTTTTAAAACTGCCTCATGCCAATGACTCCTAATATGGCTGTGAAGGAGCTAGGAGTCAGGTTACGTTTTCCACGTTTTCCCCAAGGTGTCTACAGCATTGTGACGTCTTTTTAGGCATTTCCATTGGAGAATGGCTGTAAGAGACCATATAGGGCGAGTGGTCACATGGTGTCTCCCGGAGAAAACCTTGCGTAAAATACTGTGGTAGCCATTTTTCCAATCATTTCTTATGAGAAACCAACTGCCTCGACGGATATATTATCGAATACATATATTAAAAACACCTTGAGGATGGATCCTTAACCTCTTGCCTCTACTTGGGACGCTTGCGTCCCAACTAGAGCTCTGGAAATGCAAATGCGCTACGCTAAATGCTAATAGTATTAGTTAAAACTCAAAAGTTCATTAAAATACACATGCAGGGTATCAAATTAAAGCTACACTCGTTGTGAATCCAGGCAACAAGTCAGATTTTTAAAATGCTTTTCGGCGACAGCATGAGAAGCTATTATCTGATAGCATGCACCAATACACTACAACAGAAAAGCACAGCAGGGGACGTAAACAAAATAATTAGCATTTCGGCGTTACACAAACCGCACAATAAAATAGAAAACAGTCATTACCTTTCACCATCTTCTTTGTTGGCACTCCTAGATGTCCCATAAACACTATTGGGTCTTTATTTCGATTAAATCGGGCCATATAAAGCCAAGATATCGTTATATGTAGACTGTGTGATAAACAAAAAAAACAGCGATTTTACAACGTAAACGTCATTTTTTAAAACTCAAAAAGTAGACGATAAACTTTCACAAAACACTTCGAAATACGTTTGTAATGCTACTTTAGGTATTAGTAAACGTTAATAAGCGATAAAAATCATCCATAGGCGATGTAGAAATCATTAGCTGTCGTCTTGGAAAAAATTTCAGGAGAGAGCTCTTCCGGAATGATCTGGGCGGAGACCGGAGGTAAGTCGTGCCCCTCTTTCGGTTCAACCAAGAATCAAAGATGATTCAATTCACAAGACTCTAGACAACATGGGGATGCTGTGGGAGTTGAATGCTCGGTCTTATCTAATTCGGCTCACTGTTAACAATTGCTGGAAGTGGCGCAAGGATATTTATTTCCATTTTCTGTGATCAGGTTTTCCTGCGCTTTCCGATGTAACGCACGTTATGTAATAGCCACAGTCGTGATTTAACCAGTTTTAAAAACGTCCGAGGGTTTCCTATCCACACATTCTAACCATATGAACGTACTATATTCCTGGGATGAGTAGCAGGGCGCTGAAATGTTGCGCGATTTTTAACAAAATGTTCAAAAAAGTAGAGGGTCGACTGAAGAGGTTAACAACGTTTGCCGTGTTTCTGTCGATATTATGGAGTTAATTTTGAAAAAAGTTCGGCGTTATAATGGTAGCATTTTCCGGTCGATTTCTCAGCCAAGCATGATGAACAAACGGGAGATATTTCGTCTACAAAAATAATATTTTTGGAAAAAAGGAACATTTGCTATCTAACTGGGAGTCTCCTGAGTGAAAGCATCCGAAGTTCTTCAAAGGTAAATGATTTAATTTGGTTGCTTTTCTTATTTTTGTGAAACTGAGCTAGCATAGCATTATGCCATGATAAACTTACACAAATGCTTGTCTAGCATTGGCTGTAACGCATATTTTCAAAGTCTGAGATGACAGTGTTGTTAACAAAAGGCTAAGCTTGTGTTTGAATATATTCATTTCATTTCATTTGCGATTTTCATGAATAGGAAAAGTTGCGTTATGGTAATGCGCTTGAGGCTATGATTACGCTCCCGGATACGGGATTGCTAGTAGCTAGAGGTTAACAAACTATAGTTTTGGCAAGTTGGTTAGGACACTTACTTTGTGCATGACACAAGAACATTTTCCAAGAATTGTTTACAGACAGATTATTTCACGTATTATTCAGTATATCACAAATCCAGCGGGTCAGAAATTTACATACACTAAGTTTACTGTGCCTTTAAACATCTTGAAAAATTCCAGAAAATGATATAATGCTTAGGCATGCTTAGACCTCAAATCCTAAAGAAAATTTGTGGGCAGAATTGAAAAAGCGTGTTCGAGCAAGGAGGCCTACAAACCTAACTCTGTTACATCAGCTCTGTCAGGAAAAATGGATCAAAATTCACCCAACCTATTGTGGGGAGCTTGTGGAAGGCTACCTGAAACATTTGACCCAAGTTAAGCAACTTAAAAGGCAACGCTAACAAATATTAATTGAGTGTATGCAAACACCTGATCCACTGGGAATGTGATGAAATAAATAATAGCTGAAATAAATCATTCTCCTTACTATTATTCTGACATTTCAGTCTTTAAATAAAGTGGTGATCCTAACTGACCTAAGACAATGATTTTTTACAAGGATTAAATGTCAGGAATTGTGAAAAACGGAATTGAAATATTTTGACCGAAGTGTATGTTAACTTCCGACTTCAACTGTATATATATTGAGACCATGTGACACGCTTTTAACGGACCTCTGAGACTATCACAGTGCAGGTGCATTTATACGGAGACTTGATTACACACAGGTGGATTGTATTTATCATCATTAGTCATTTAGGTCAACATTGGATCATTCAGAGATCCTCACTGAACTTCTGGAGAGAGTTTGCTGCACTGAAAGTAAAGGGGCTGAATAATTTTGCACGCCCAATTTTTCAGTTTTTGATTTGTTAAAAAAGTTTGAAATATCCAATAAATGTCGTTCCACTTCATGATTGTGTCCCACTTGTTGTTGATTCTTCACAAAAAAATACAGTTTTATATCTTTATGTTTGAAGCCTGAAATGTGGCAAAAGGTCGCAAAGTTCAAGGGGGCCGAATACTTTCGCAAGGCACTGTATATATAAATATAAACACTTTTTATCTGAGGGCCTTTAAAAGGGGGGCCCTTCAGTATCCCATCCCCGCTATAGTGTATCTGCAGATAGACAATCCAAATAAAGGGTTACAATGTGAGAAAATGACTTTAAATACAACGTTATGGCCTACCTAGTTAAATAAAGGTGAATTGGAAAAATAATAATATTCTTCCCCTGGGCGGCGACACCTCAAACAATGGAAAGAAGGGTTATAAACAGGCAGGGAAAAACTGGGAGCCAATCACGTTACTCAATGACTCGAGAAATTAAGGAGAAGTTTATCTAAAGTTCCATCCATAATACTTGTATTTTCATCAACATTTATGATGAGTATTTCTGTAAATTGATGTGGCTCTCTACAAAATCACCGGATGTTTTGGAAGCAAAACATTACTGAACGAAACGCGACAATGTAAACTGAGATTTTTGGATTTCAATATGAACTTTATCAAACAAAACATACATGTATTGTGTAACATGAAGTCCTATGAGTGCCATCTGATGAAGATCAAAGGTTAGTGATTCATTTTCTCTCTTTCTGCTTTTTGTGAGTCCTCTCTTTGGCTGGAAAAATGGCTGTGTTTTTCTGTGACTAGGTGCAGACCTAACATAATCGTTTGGTGTGCTTTCGTCATGAAGCCTTTTTGAAATCGGACACTGTGGTGGGATTAACAACAAATGTATCTTTAAAATGGTGTAAAATACTTGTATGTTTGAGGAGTTTTGAATTTGGCGCTCTGCACTTTCACTGGCTGTTGTCATATCGATCCCGTTAGTGGGATCTACGCCATAAGAAGTTTTTAACGGGCTCTCAATTCAGAGAGTTCCACTTTATTGGTGTGAAAGTCCTCTTAGGGTAGGCCCTGACCTCTGCATTTTAAATTCAGACAGCCCAGACTCAGGACACTATTGCTAATTTCATTGGCTATAATTAACTATAACAAAACAAATACGACCAAATAGATTTGACATGTGATTTATTTTATTTTAAATGAACTAAGAGAAGGCTGAAACAAGCACAGTAATCAAGGGGCCTTTGTCAAAATTGTGATAACATTTTGACAAATAAGAAAGTATACTAGTTTAATTTAAGGACTAAACAATTTACAGCTGTGCCATACAGGTTGCAAAATAGTTGGGAAGAGATTTCCATTGTAACAACTCCATAGCACATGGTTAATGGGATCCTGAGTGGTGCAGCGGTCTAAGGCACTGCATCTCAGTGATAGAGGTGTCACTACATACCCTGGTTTGATTGCAGGCAGTATCACAAATGGCTGTGATTTGGAGTTCCATAGGGGTGCGCAGAATTGGCCCAGCATCGTCCGGGTTAGAATTTGGTCTTAATGACTTGCCTAGTTAAATAAAGGTTAAATAAATTAACTGATACACAAAACAGCATCAGATTCAAAACTTTGTGTTTTTCAATTACATTTTTATGAAAAATGATTGCAACCAATAGAATGTTATATAAATGGGGGATACAACCATCCCAGCCCTGCAAAATTTGCTACGAAGAGGCAGAATCATTGGATAATTTGTTTTTGTACTGTCTATATGTGGCTTGTATTTGGTCTCAGGTTCTGGAATGGCTGAAAAATTGCAACATTAAAGTGGAGCTAACACTGCTGTGGGGTTTGAAAAGTCATAGTCAATCGGTCAAAAATATAATAATACTCTTAGCAAAAATTATTATCTTTAATTTACAATCTGCACAGTAATCGAGAAAATGGGAATAGAAAGGTTCAGAACTTTTGTGAAACGTCACAGCACAGTTGAAACATACAGGGCAAATATAAATCACAACTCGATGGTGTTCAGAGATAGATGGGAGGGGTTGAGGGTAGCTGAGGTCTGGGACTGGAAGGTCTTCGGAGATAGATGGGAGGTGTTGAGGGTAACTGAAGGCTGGGACTGGATGGTCTTTAGAGATAGATGGGAGGTGTTGAGGGTAGCTGAAGGCTGGGACTGGATGGTCTTTAGAGATAGATGGGAGGTGTTGAGGGTAGCTGAAGGCAGGGACTAGATGGTCTTTAGAGATAGATGGGAGGTGTTGAGGGTAGCTGAAGGCTGGGACTAGATGGTCTTCAAAGATAGATGGAAGGGGTTGAGGGTAACTGAAGGCTGGGACTGGAAGGTCTTCATAGATAGATGGGAGGGGTTGAGGGTAACTGAAGGCTGGGACTGGAAGGTCTTTAGAGATAGATGGGAGGGGTTGAGACTGGGACTAAAAACAAAAGATAACTATTGCAAAATATATTCTGTCCGTAAAATGTATATAGTATGTATAAGCTGGAAGTAGAACCCTGTGTGATGTTGTCCAGTAGTTTACTCCAATTAGGGGAGGGATGGTAGGGGGAAATTATAAAGGAAATTATATTTGAAAAAAATATATATATTTCTACAAAAATGTATATGGGGTACTGTAAATTAAGTAGACAATTACACTGATAGAAGACACAATCTACCTGCAATATTAAAGCAGATCTACATTTGTCACAATTGTGATACACACACACACGTTAATCTGGTGTAAATCACAAGACATACAACATACCTCTGACAAGCAGGCTACTATTATTTACCTTAGTGTGGTCCGAATGATTATGGACCACGGCTGTTTAGATACACACACATACACACATGCCATGGCTGAACAGTAGCGCAGACGTAGACACACGCAAACAAAGTGGAGTTACGCAGGCTGGTGTTGTGACTCAGACAGAAGCAGACGTCATCTGGTCAACCACAAGGCCAACAGAATCAACTCTACTCTGGACACACACACATGAACACATACATACACACATGAACACACACACAGATAAGCACCCACACACACACATGGGCGCACACACAAACACACGCACACATGAACAGACACACATAAACACACATGTACACACACACATAAACACAAGTACACACACACGTACACACAAGTACACACACACGTACACATGCATGCATGTGTAGCGTACGTCACTGTGCTTGATTAGCTGGAAACCACTTCGTCCCTGTCTACTTCGCTAGAACTCGATACTCTAACCCGATACTACAACCCGATACCAACCCGATACTACAACCCGAGACCAGAACCCGAGACCAGAACCCGAGACCAGAACCCGAGACCAGAACCCGAGACCAGAACCCGAGACCAGAACCCGAGACTAGAACCCTGGACCTCAAAAATACACCTGGACCGCCCTCCAGAAACGTTCTTCTGAGTCGCGCCTCTGAAAAGCTAGCATTCCAGCAACGTGAGTAGAGATATTTCAGGCTGAGGAATGAGGTTACAAATTCTCATGTTACACATCTACACACATCCTCTGCCACTGGTCACAGGTCACCCTTTCACATTTCCCAGAGGGCAATAACTCACATGTGAGGTTGATGTACATGTCGTTCACTAAACAGTGAATCTTACACCAGCTTCCCATAACGCACTGGACTCTAGTTCTTCAGACCTAGCTATTCACACCACAGGAGGTTGGTGGCTCCTTCACAGGGGAGAACGGGCTAGTGGTAATGACTAGAGCAGAATCCGTGAAATGTTATGAAACTCATCAAACACATGGTTTCCAGGTGTTTGATGCCACATGTGCTGACCACATGGCAGGTGTCTTCACTGACATTTTCAACATGTCCCTGATTGAGTCTGTAATACCAACATGTTTCAAGTAGACCACCATTGTCACTGTGTCCAAGAACATGAAGGCAACCTGCCTAAATGACTACAGATCTGTAGAACTCACATCCGTAGCCATGAAGTGCTTTGAAAGGCTGATAAGGGCTCACATCAATCAACACCATGTTCCCAGAAACCCTAGACCTACTCCAATTTGCATAGCGCCCAAACAGATCCACAGATGATGCAATCTCTATTGCACTCCACACTGCCCTTTCCTACCTGGACAAAAGGAACACCTACGTGAGAATGCTATTCATTGACTACAGCTCAGCATTCAATACCACAGTACCCTTAAAGCTCATCACTAAGCTAAGGATCCTAGGACTAAACACCTCCCTCTGCAACTGGATCCTGGACTTCCTGACAGTCCACCCCCAGGTGGTGAGGGTAGGTAGCAACACATCTGCCACGCTGATCCTCAACATTGGAGCCTCTCAGGGGTGCGTGCTCAGTCCCCTCCTGTACTCCCTGTTCACCCACGACTGCATGGCCAGGCACGACTCCAACACCATCATAAAGTTTGCAGACGATACAATAGCGGTAGGCCTGATCACCGACAACAACAAGAGCCTATAGGGAGGAGGTCAGAGACCTGGTCGGGTGGTGCCAGAATAACAACCTATTCCTCAACATAACCAAGACTAAGGAGATGACTGTGGACTACAGGAAAAGGAGGACATAGCACTCCCCCATTCTCATCGACGAGACTGTAGTGGAGCAGGTTGAGAGCTTCAAGTTCCTTGGTGCCCACATCACCAACAAACTAGAATGGTCCAAACACACCAAGACAATCGTGAAGAGGGCACGACAAAGCCTATTCCCCCTCAGGAAACTAAAAAGATATGGCATGGGTCCTCAGATCCTCATTAGGTTCTACAGCTGGTTGTAAAAAAAAATCATTTTAATCCATAAAGACGTGAAGGAGAAGCTCGTTGGATGTTGATCTCTTCTCGGCTGGGTCCTCATTTGGGACCAAAGTTCCTTGTTAAGAGACTCTAAGAGGCTTTTCCGCTGCGACATCGCCAAAGATCCATCTGCTGGCCAAGGCCCGCGAGCTTTCTGAATCGCTGTATCTCCAGCTCACCGCATGAAGAGGAATAAATAAACAGACTCACCCCATCGCGACGTCCCCCAAAGGTTAACTCTCTAGCCCTCGCTATCTCCCTGCTTGCTAATTCGGCCTGCTAACGGCTAGCTTGTCAAGCTCCGGTCCGCTAACTGCTACCTTGTCTAGCTCGGGCCTACGAACTGTTAGCTTGTTAGCACAGGCCTGCTAACCGTCTGTACCACCGCGTCCCAATCACTCTCTGACCCCATTTACTTTCTATCTCTTTTTGATTTTTAATTTGTTTATACCTTCCGGAAACCTGCCTCACCCAATGTGATACGGAATCGCTATTACTTTTACTCTTATTTTTATTTTTATGACACACTCAAGAACCTCCAGACGCTAACCAGCTAACTAGCTACAAGCTAGTTAGTCATTGTTAGTTTAAAAAAAAAAAAAAAAAACCTGGATAACACTCGCCAGCCCCCCTGCCCATCCACCGCTGCCCCTGGACACTGATCTCTTGGCTACATAGCTGACGCACGCTGGACTGTCCATTAATCACGGTACTCCTTTCTGCTTGTTTGTCTTACCTGTCGGCCCCGTTGCCTAGTCAACGCCATTTTACCTGCTGTTTGTTGTGCTAGCGGATTAGCCTCGCCTACTGTTTTTAGCTAGCTTTCCAAATTCAACACCTGTGATTACTGTATGCCTCGCTGTATGTCTCTCTCAGATGTCAATATGCCTTGTATACTGTTGTTCAGGTTAGTTATAATTGTTTTAGTTCACAATGGAGCCCCTAGACCCACTCTGCATACCCCTGTTACCTCCTTTGTCCCACCTCCCACACATGCGGTGACCTCACCCATTACAACCAGCATGTCCAGAGATACAACCTGTCTCATCATCACCCAGTGCCTGGGCTTACCTCCGCTGTACCCGCACCCCACCATACCCCTGTCTGTGCATTATGCCCTGAATATATTCTACCATGCCCAGAAACCTGCTCCTCTTATCCTCTGCCCCCAACGCTCTAGGCGACCAGTTTTGATAGCCTTTAGCCGCACCCTCATACTACTCCTTCTCTGTTCCGCGGGTGATGTGGAGGTAAACCCAGGCCCTGCATGTCCCCAGGTACCCTCATTTGTTGACTTCTGTGATCGAAAAAGCCTTGGTTTTATGCATGTCAACATCAGAAGCCTCCTCCTAAGTTTGTTTTACTCACTGCTTTAGCACACTCTGCTAACCCTGATGTCCTTGCCGTGTCTGAATCCTGGCTCAGGAAGGCCACCAAAAATTCAGAGATTTCCATACCCAACTATAACATCTTCCGTCAAGATAGAACTACCAAAGGGGGCGGAGTTGCAGTCTACTGCAGAGATAGCCTGCAAAGTAACGTCATACTTTCCAGGTCCATACCCAAACAGTTCGAACTACTAATTTTGAAAATGACCCTCTCCAGAAATAAGTCTCTCACTGTTGCCGCCTGCTACCGGCCACCCTCAGCTCCCAGCTGTGCCCTGGACACCATTTGTGAATTGATCGCCCCCCATCTAGCTTCAGAGTTTGTTCTGTTAGGTGACCTAAACTGGGATATGCTTAACACCCCGGCAGTCCTACAATGTAAGCTAGATGCCCTCAATCTCACTCAAATCATCAAGGAACCCACCAGGTACAACCCTAACTCTGTAAACAAGGGCACCCTCATAGACGTCATCCTGACCAACTGGCCCTCCAAATACACCTCCGCTGTCTTCAACCAGGATCTCAGCGATCACTGCCTCATTGCCTGTATCCGCCACGGAGCCGCAGTCAAACGACCACCCTCATCACTGTCAAACGCTCCCTAAAACACTTCTGTGAGCAGGCCTTTCTAATCGACCTGGCCCGGGTATCCTGGAAGGACATTGACCTCATCCCGTCAGTTGAGGATGCCTGGTCATTCTTTAAAAGTAACTTCCTCACCATTTTAGATAAGCATGCTCCGTTCAAAAATGCAGAACTAAGAACAGATATAGCCCTTGGTTCACTCCAGACCTGACTGCCCTCGACCAGCACAAAAACATCCTGTGGCGGACTGCAATAGCATCGAATAGCCCCGTGATATGCAACTGTTCAGGGAAGTCAGGAACCAATACACGCAGTCAGTCAGGAAAGCTAAGGCCAGCTTCTTCAGGCAGAAGTTTGCATCCTGTAGCTCCAACTCCAAAAAGTTCTGGGACACTGTGAAGTCCATGGAGAACAAGAGTACCTCCTCCCAGCTGCCCACTGCACTGAGGCTAGGTAACACGGTCTCCACCGATAAATCCACGATTATCGAAAGCTTCAATAAGCACTTCTCAACGGCTGGCCATGCCTTCCGCCTGGCTACTCCAACCTCGGCCAACAGCTCCGCCCCCCCGCAGCTCCTCGCCCAAGCCTCTCCAGGTTCTCCTTTACCCAAATCCAGATAGCAGATGTTCTGAAAGAGCTGCAAAACCTAGACCCGTACAAATCAGCTGGGCTTGACAATCTGGACCCTCTATTTCTGAAACTATCTGCCGCCATTGTCGCAACCCCTATTACCAGCCTGTTCAACCTCTCTTTCATATCGTCTGAGATCCCCAAGGATTGAAAGCTGCCGCAGTCATCCCCCTCTTCAAAGGGGAGACACCCTGGACCCAAACTGCTATAGACCTATATCCATCCTGCCCTGCCTATCTAAGGTCTTCGAAAGCCAAGTCAACAAACAGGTCACTGACCATCTCGAATCCCACCGTACCTTCTCCGCTGTGCAATCTGGTTTCCGAGCCGGTCACGGGTGCACCTCAGCCACGCTCAAGGTACTAAACGATATCATAACCGCCATCGATAAAAGACAGTACTGTGCAGCCGTCTTCATCGACCTCGCCAAGGCTTTCGACTCTGTCAATCACCATATTCTTATCGGCAGACTCAATAGCCTCGGTTTCTCGGATGACTGCCTTGCCTGGTTCACCAATTACTTTGCAGACAGAGTTCAGTGTGTCAAATCGGAGGGCATGCTGTCCGGTCCTCTGGCAGTCTCTATGGGGGTGCCACAGGGTTCAATTCTCGGGCCGACTCTTTTCTCTGTATATATCAATGATGTTGCTCTTGCTGCGGGCGATTCCCTGATCCACCTCTACGCAGACGACACCATTCTATATACTTTCGGCCCGTCATTGGACACTGTGCTATCTAACCTCCAAACGAGCTTCAATGCCATACAGCACTCCTTCCGTGGCCTCCAACTGCTCTTAAACGCGAGTAAAACCAAATGCATGCTTTTCAACCGATCGCTGCCTGCACCCGCATGCCCGACTAGCATCACCACCCTGGATGGTTCCGACCTTGAATATGTGGACATCTATAAGTACCTAGGTGTCTGGCTAGACTGCAAACTCTCCTTCCAGACTCACATCAAACATCTCCAATCGAAAATCAAATCAAGAGTCGGCTTTCTATTCCGCAACAAAGCCTCCTTCACTCACGCCGCCAAGCTTACCCTAGTAAAACTGACTATCCTACCGATCCTCGATTTCGGCGATGTCATCTACAAAATGGCTTCCAACACTCTACTCAGCAAACTGGATGCAGTCTATCATAGTGCCATCCGTTTTGTCACCAAAGCACCTTATACCACCCACCACTGCGACTTGTATGCTCTAGTCGGCTGGCCCTCGCTACATATTCGTCGCCAGACCCACTGGCTCCAGGTCATCTACAAGTCCATGCTAGGTAAAGCTCCGCCTTATCTCAGTTCACTGGTCACGATGGCAACACCCATCCGTAGCACACGCTCCAGCAGGTGTATCTCACTGATCATCCCTAAAGCCAACACCTCATTTGGCCGCCTTTCGTTCCAGTACTCTGCTGCCTGTGACTGGAATGAACTGCAAAAATCGCTGAAGTTGGAGACTTTTATCTCCCTCACCAACTTCAAACATCAGCTATCCGAGCAGCTAACCGATCGCTGCAGCTGTACATAGTCTATTGGTAAATAGCCCACCCATTTTCACCTACCTCATCCCCATACTGTTTTTATACTGTTTTTTAATTTTATTTATTTATTTACTTTTCTGCTCTTTTGCACACCAATATCTCTACCTGTACATGACCATCTGATCATTTATCACCCCAGTGTTAATCTGCAAAATTTTATTATTCGCCTACCTCCTCATGCCTTTTGCACACATTGTATATAGACTGCCCATTTTTTTTCTACTGTGTTATTGACTTGTTAATTGCTTACTCCATGTGTAACTCTGTGTTGTCTGTTCACACTGCTATGCTTTATCTTGGCCAGGTCGCAGTTGCAAATGAGAACTTGTTCTCAACTAGCCTACCTGGTTAAATAAAGGTGAAATAAAAAAAACTAAAAAAAAAACTCTTTCTGTTCTGCCTGGTACGGCAACTGCTCGACCTCCGACCGCAAGGTACTACAGAGGGTAATGCGTACGGCCCAGTACATCACTGTAGCTAAGCTGCCTGCCATCCAGGACCTCTACACCAGGCGGTGTCAGAGGAAGGCCCTAAAAATTGTCAATGACCCCAGTCATAGACTGCTCTCTCAAGCGGTACTGGAGTGCCAAGTCTAGGACAAAAAGGTTTCTCAACAGTTTTTACCCCCAAAACATAACACTCCTGAACAGGTAATCAAATGTCTACCCAGACTATTTGCATTGTGTCCCTCCCCCAAACCCTCTTTTATGCTGCTGTTCTCTGTTTATCGCATATGCATAGTCACTTTAACTATACATTCATGTACATATTACCTCAATTAGCCCGACCAACCAGTGTCCCCGCACATTGGCTAACCGGGATATCTGCATTGTGTCCCGCCACCCACCACCCTGTCTTTTACGCTTGTGCTACTCTCTGTTTGTCATATATGCATAGTCACTTTAACCATATCTACATGTACATACTACCTCAATCAGCTCAACTAACCGGTGCCTGTATATAGCCTCGCTACTGTATATATCCTCGCTACTGTGTATAGCCTCGCTGCTGTATATAGCCTCGCTGCTGTATATAGCCTCGCTGCTGTATATAGCCTCGCTGCTGTATATAGCCTCACTGCTGTACATAGCCTCGCTGCTGTATATAGCCTCACTGCTGTACATAGCCTCGCTGCTGTACATAGCCTCGCTACTGTTATTTTTCACAGTCTTTTTACTATTGTTTTTTTCTTTACTTACCAATTGTTCTCCTAATCCTTTTTTAAAAATTGCACTGTTGGTTAGAGCCTGTAAGTAAGCATTTCACTGTAAGGTGTACCTGACAAATTCGGCGCACGTGACAAATACAGTTGGATTTGACTTCATCCCATTTGCTCCGTTCCGGCCATTATTATGAGCCGTCTTCCCCTCAACAACCTTCTGTGATGCACACAACTTGAGAATGGAAACAACGTCTCGCTAACATATCGCTTACTCTCCGTCACAGATATCAAGTTCCATACAAGTGGTTTCCCTTGTAATGCACCGTGGTGACATATGAAGATGTGCTGTGTTATGATCCTAGAAAGCCAATGGTATTTTAGAAAGTTAATGGAATTCTAGAAAGACAAATGGATTCTATTTCAAAAGGAAAGTTCATGGTTCCGGAATTCTTCTTCCTTAATGGGATTCTAGAAAGACAAATGGATTCTATTTCAAAAGGAAAGTTCATGGTTCCGGAATTCTTCTTCCTTAATGGGATTCTAGAAAGACAAATGGATTCCATTTCAAAAGGAAAGTTCATGGTTCCGGAATTCTTCTTCCTTAATGGGATTCTAGAAAGACAAATGGATTCCATTTCAAAAGGAAAGTTCATGGTTCCGGAATTCTTCTTCCTTAATGGGATTCTAGAAAGACAAATGGATTCTATTTCAAAAGGAAGGTTCATGGTTCCGGAATTCTTCTTCCAGTTTCATTAATCCTGGGCTTTACAAGGTGGTGGGGGAATAGGATCTGACCTGGTTGTCAATAAAGGTGAACTAAAGGGGGGGGCGGGGGGGACGACCCTTAATGCTTCTGAGCTGAACTGAGACAAGCTGCGCTGGACTGTCCTGGTTTCAGCTCCACCATATAGCTGTTGGAACCACGCTTGATCTTCTGAAATGTCCTTTGTGTCTTCTACCCCATGCAGTGCCCGTGTCTCTGCCATCCATAAAGATATGTATGTAGACATTACTGGTTAACACAGTGTCCAGGTTAATGGAGTAGTAGGCCATGACTGATGGGGCAGTTCCAGAGGCTGTGGTCTGTGTACTCTACAATGTCCCTATGGTGACATTGACTACTAGGTTACTCAACCCTGTTACTCAAAGCCAGTGACTCGGCAGTTAGACTCCAGGCTGGAAGTCTGACATTCTTCAGCAGCAACTAAAGTCCAGAGAGCATTAACAGCACTTGTTTGGGAAGCCATTCCCGATGCTCCAATGTCTCCGGTCGGCCTTGAATCTCTGATGTTCCGATCGATTCCCATCAGTTGGGGCCAAACAACACGCGGGTACCCCTCATGCAGTAACATTTCTGGTCTTATCTGAGCGGCCTACTTCACACAGGTTCCTGGCCATAAAGTCCTATGATGATAACAGGGACTGGAATATGGACCATCCCACACACACTGATCTATGGAGTCATGAACTCTGGTCTGTTTTCATAAAGAAGAGCACAATACAGAAGGCAACAGGTTTTTTTTTCAATTCAAACGAAATCACATTTTATTTGTCACATGCATCGAACACAACAAGTGTAGACCTTACTGTGAAATGCTTACTTACAAGCCCTTAATCAACAATGCAAAGTTTTTAAAAAGTAAGAGACAAAATAACTGCATTAATGGCGTTTCCAAAACCCATTCATTCTCTTTACCATTAACTAACAATTGTGTGAAGTCAGAAGCCGCTTTCACATGCTGTCTTGCTCTCTGACACTGGCAGGCAATGGATGGATAGTGTGACAATAGGCAGGTTTCCATTGACTCAGCTTTATTCGACCAAAGCAACGATGCAAAAAGCAGCCTGGTCAACAGAAACAATCTTCGATTTGAGATGTTTCATAAGGGGCTGAGAACGGCGATATATGAATTCCTCAAAATAAACCGATGGGACAGCACTGGGCTCGAACTCTGGGCTCGAAATAATACGATCATACCTGCATGTGTGGTTCCCACCGTGAAGCATGGAGGAGGTGGTGTGATGGTGTGGGGGTGCTTTGCTGGTGACACTGTCGTGATTTATTTAGAATTCAAGGCACACCTAACCATCATGGCTACCACAGCATTCTGCAGCAATTCACCATCCCATCTGGTTTGTGCTTAGGTTGACAATAATTTGTTTTTCAACAGGACAATGACCCAACACACCTCCAGGCTGTGTAAGGGCTATTTGACCAAGAAGCAGAGTGATGGAGTGCTGCATCAGACGACTTGGCCTCAACAATCACCCAACGTCAACCCAATTGAGATGGTTTGGGATGAGTTGGACCGCATAGTGGAGGAAAAGCAGCCAACAAGTGCTCAGCATATGTGGGAACTCCTTCAAGACTGTTGGGAAAGCATTCCAGGTGAAGCTGGTTGAGAGAATACCAAGAGTGTGCAATGCTGTCATCAAGGTAAATGGTGGCTACTTTGAAAAATCAAACACTTTTGGTTACTACATGATTATGTTTGTGTTATTTCTTAGTTTTGTCCTCACTATTATTATTCTACAATAGTAAAAATAAAGAAAAACTATTGAATGAATACCTGTCTCCAAACATTTGACTGGTACTGTATTTACATATACATTTTTTTTAAACCATTGTGTCATGGTAAAGTCAGATATAGGATACATTTTCCAAAGATCGACAACATACTGTACAGTGCATTTGGAACGTATTCAGACCCCACTTTTTCCACATTTTGTTACGTTACTCTTATTTTTAAATTAATATATATATATGACAAGGTACAAATCTGTCATTCTGCCCCTGAACTAGGCAGTTAACCCACTGTTCCTAGGCCGTCATTGAAAATAAGAATTTGTTCTTAAATGACTTGCATAGTAAAATAAATATAAAAAAATCAAATAAACATTAATGCACAATTTCCCTAAACGGGAAATGGAAACACTTTATCCACTACATTTACTTTCGTTTTTGTGAAAAAGTATATTTTTTTAGTTGTGATGTCATTAAGTCCAGCTGTTTTTATTGACACAATATAGTTCATTGGAAACACACTGCTGTCTGCAATGGTCACATTTATTTTCTATGTAAACCTTATAAATGTCA
The DNA here is from genome assembly GCF_034236695.1 of Oncorhynchus nerka. Lineage (NCBI taxonomy): Eukaryota > Metazoa > Chordata > Actinopteri > Salmoniformes > Salmonidae > Oncorhynchus > Oncorhynchus nerka. The sequence continues at coordinate 74,512,661 of NC_088398.1, read as the reverse complement.
ATAACAAAACAAAAAAATAAAATCACTGCACAAGTTAGTGAAAGCAGAGAATGGAAATCCAATTCAAAGTAATGTGAAAATATGACCTTAAAAAAAAAAGATTTATTTCTGCTCTAGAGACCGACATGCATGTACTTGCAGAGTCAAGCTGTTAAATGGATGTCTCCCTGGTATGTGTGGCATGGGACTGTGAGTGTGCATGTGTGTAGAGTGAAGACGTTATGGTGGTTTAGGTATGTGAAGAACTGGATTGGGTTATGCTACATTAACCAGCAATACTTCGGGTTTAGTCACAAACAAAGTTAATTGCTGAAATCACGTTCATTCACAAAAATGCAACAGTTTCCTTGTGATTCATATTCACTGTTATATATTAGAGTTTTGGTACAGAGTATTTCCGTTAGTTTTGGTCAATTTTTACCTGACACACACTCATGGCTTGTCACGCATCACAAATAGTTTATTATCTTATTCAAGTAATAAAAGCCATGATTCATCAGTATGCAGCACTATGTGCTGTAATGTGGAGAGATACAGTGTAGAACATATTACGGGACATTCATAGAATGGGATATAGCCCTCTTTCTCTATCGATTCCTCTCTTTTCATACCATAGCAATAAACTGTGTTAAACTTATTAAATCACTGAGAGGTGACTGGGGATTGTACATCTCTCAATCATGGTCATTCTCACTCTTCCTTTCTCATACCCTCCATCCCTGCACTGCATAGCCAAGAGGGAGAGAGTGTGAGTGAGATGGAGAGAGAGAGGGGGAGAGAGAGAGAGAGAGCGAGAGAGAGAAGATTGAGTGAGACAGAGATGAAGAGGACGCAAGAGAGGGCAGAATATTGAGAGAGAGATGGAGAGAGAGGAAAAATAAAACAATTAGTCATCAATTTCAAAGGCAGTGTTTAAAAAAATCTTTTTCCCCTGAGGTAAACCTGCTGAATGCAGAATCAGCCGCCCACGCTAGCACGGTGAATAAGGGTGGAAGAATGCATGGCAACCCACTCAACATGCAGCACACAGCCCCACACACACACACTCTCTCCGCTGACACATAGCCACACACACATTCACATGGGCGTCTGACTTTGTCTGAAAGTGGGGGTGCAAAAGCTTGCAATTCTACACTGTTTCTTAACAATGGGAAAAACAGAACACAACCATTTTTAATATTCTGCCACATTATATTGCAAAAGTGTTTTAATGAATAGATTACTAATCTACTCCATACCCTGAAAATCCCACCCCTGATAATTAATTGACAGGTCTGAAACCCTACCACCTCTGACTCACTTACATCCCGCCTCCTTCCCTAAAAACCCCACCCACAGTGATCAATTGACAGGCCAAACTGATACGATTTGGATAATGCATAACAGTGAGGAAATAAAATCGAAAATGGGAGGAATAATATTATTTGAATTGTATTGATTTAGAATTGTGTACTTGGTAGGTTAAGACAAAAGCATTGTTAAACTCAACATTAAGATTTCATTTTCTTTTTATCACAAATAATGCGATCCCAATAATGTAGTACAATTACATGTGAATTTAGAAGAATCTTTGAAAAACAATCTTTGTGACAGCGTTATCTGGTAGGGCATTGGACAACAACTATCAACTTGAAAAGGCTAACTGGAGTTAAGCATTGACATTTGGTCATAGATTATGTTCATGTAAAAATAATATTGCATCCAAATTATGAATGGTTATTCATTATCATGATACATTGGAGTTTGTTATTTTGGCAGATTATATATATAAAGCCATAAATTAAGGCCCTGAAATCAGCAAAAAAATATAATGTAGCTCTGGTAATATGACTCATATTTGAACGGTTAGGGCTAGAGCAGGGGTCTCCAACCTTTTCTTTAATAAGAGCTACTTCACAGAAAAATAAATAGATACAGTACACGTCAAAAGTTTAAACACCTTCTCATTCAAGGGTTTTTCCTTATTTTTTACATTGTGACTATCTCATGAAGCTGGTTGAGAGAATGCTAAGAGTGTGCAAAGCTGACAGAGTATGATTAGCTCGGTTTCAAGGGTGTTTATTAAATAATAAATCAAAAGAAAAGGATAGGTCTCACCCATGAGACCCTCTTCGGGATATCGTCTTCTGGGCTCCGGGTCTTGCTGTATCCTGTTGGGCACACAAACTCAACTCCCTCGTCTTTAGCTCGGGCACCGTCTCAAACTACACGGCAGCCATCTTACTTCCCCCTGTCCTCTTCTGTGTGCTGCCCTTCTGGCAGCGTTATGGGGCTTTTACAGCTGGTGAGCAATCAGCCCTTGATTACTCACCAACTCCCCAATCAGCCCCAATTAGTCCTGGGTGGAGAGCCCGTCGAGACCTGGCACGTCCAGCAGATGGAGCCATCGCCTCGTGATGTATACTCGACGAGTCTCCCCCTGGTGGCTGACCTGCTGTACGCCATACACCCCTCCTTAGCTCTGTCGGGGAGGAGACTGTTGTCAGTGCGACGTATGTTTCCCTTCTCGATAGGGCATCTGCGTTTCCCTGCTTCGCCCCTGACCTGTGCACAACAGAAAATGAGAGGCGTTGAATGGACAAGAACCACCTGTTAACCCGATCGTTTGTGTCCTTTCTCCTGGTTGAGTGAAGTGTACTGTTTGTTAGAGGCTGGTGAACTGAAAGCACGCTCCACTTTGTTTTTATCCGCTATTGAACTCAGTTTATCCCGTCTTAAATTTGATAGACTCTTTACATTAAAAAATACCTAAAGTTGTATTAGGAAAGTTGTTTGATATTTTTGGAACAAGTTTACAGGTAACTTATTAAATATTTTGTAGTCAGTTATTATATATTTTGTAGTCAGGTTGGAACCGGTGTTTTTCTGGATCAAACGCGCTAAATAAATTGACATTTTGGAGATATAACGATGGAATTAATCGAACAAAAGGACCATTTGTGATGTTTATGGGACATATTGGAGTGCCAACAAAAGAAGATCTTCAAAGGTAAGGTGCCTGGCGGGTTGAAATATGAATGTCATGTGTTTGTTTTGTGGGGTGCTATCCTCAGATAATCGCATGGTTTGCTTTCACCGTCAGGCCTTTTTGAAATCTGACACATTGGCTGGATTAACAACAAGTGTAGCTTTAATTTGGTGTATTGCATGTGTGATTTCATGAAAGTTTAATATTTATAGTAATTTAATTTGAATTTGGCGCTCTGCCATTTCACCCGATGTTGTCGGGGGGTTCCGCTCGCAGAACATCTAGCCGTTACAAATTAAGTGTTGCAGTGATATCACTCGCTGTAGTAGCTGATGTGTATAGTGTTGAGTCATCAGCATACATAGACACACTGGCTTTACTCAAGGCCAGTGACATGTCATCAGTGAATATTGAAATAAGTAAGGGGCCTAGACATCTGCCCTGGGGAATTCCTAAAATGAACATATCTATAAAATAGACAGACTAGCTCAAAACATTACTAGTCATTGAAAATGTCAAATTACCAAATGGATCATGATACTTTTCTTGTAAAAAAAAGTGGGACGTTTGCACCCCTATTTTGAAAGTGGGGGTGCAGTTGCTCCGTTTGCTCCATTTCTCAGGTTCCTAAGCACACACACCCACATACACACACACACACATACCACCAACACATCCCCATAATAGGTTTCACCTAAACCACTTTCACCTAAACCACAAATCACAGATTAACCTCTCTGAACCACCGATACCGGATCCGGATAATTGTCATCAGCAACGCTGAGTAGCATAGCACCACAGACAAATAATATTACTAGAAAATATTCATATTCATGAAATCACAAAGGCAATATTGCAAAACACAGCATATCCTTTTGTTAATCCACCTGTCGTCTCAGATTTTGAAATTATGCTTTACAGCGAAAGCAATACAAGCGTTTGTGTAAGTTTATCGATCGTTTGACAAAATAATAAGTACACTTAGCATCAGGTAACTTGGTCACGAAAATCAGAAAAGCAATCAAATGAATTGTTTACCTTTGATGATCTTCGGATGTTTTCACTCACAAGACTCCCATTATTCAATTGAAGAACTGATTTCAGGCTTGATTTTCCTCATTTAAAAAAAAAAATCCTCCTACTCATTAAGAAAATGTCATTTTGATTTTTGGTCATGGGGGTGTGGTTTGATGTGGGTGTGTTCTGTTATACTGCTTAACTTTGTTTTGTCAATTTCGGGACTAGAATTCAAGTGTATGACTACTATAGATGCCACATAAGATGTAGTCAACCATAAAAGTAGCTTTTTTGGTTAACCTCTCTGGGATAAAGCCAGGGGAAATGCAGAGCGCCAAATAAAAAATAAAAAAAAAAACTTTAAAAAATCAAAATTTCATTAAATCACAACTGTAAGATAGCAAATTAAAGCTACAGCCAAAATGTCAGATTTCAAAAAGTATTTTCGGCGAAAGCAAACGATGCTATTATCTGAGGATAGCACCCCCGTCAGCAAAAGTATTTCAACCCTGCAGGCGTAAATATAATTCATGCCTTACCTTTGACGAGCTTCTTTTGTTGGCACTCAATATGTCCCATAAACATCACAAATAGTCCTTTTGTTCGATTAATTCCATCGTTATATCTCCAAAATGTCAATTTATTTAGTGCGTATCTCAAAAGTTACCTGTAAACTTTGCCAAAACATTTCAAACTACTTTTGTAATACAATGTTAGGTATTTTTTTACGTAAACAATCGATAAAATTGAAGACGGGATGATCTGTGTTCAATACAGGAAGAAAACAAACTGTAGGTAGCTTTCTGGGCACGCGCCTCTATGTCTCAGTACACTTCAAGTGACCCTCATTCAAGATGGCCGTACTTTTCCAATACACAAAGAACCTCAACCAATTTCTAAAGACTGTTGACATCCAGTGGAAGCAATAGGAACTGCAAGAAGGTCCCTTAGAAATCTGGATTCCCACTGAAACCCACTGAAAAGAGAGTGACCTCAACAAACCAAAAAATCAGAATATTTTGTCCTCGGGATTTCGCATGCTAAATATGTTCTGTTATACTCACAGACATGATTCAAACAGTTTTAGAAACTTCAGAGTGTTTGCCATCCAAATCTGCTAATATTATGCATATCTTATCTTCTGGGGATGAGTAGCAGGTAGTTGAATTTGGGCATGCATTTCATCCGGACATGAAAATACTGCCCCTGTCACCCAGAAGTTAATGCAACCGCTGTGTCACCAAGAAGTTAACTTCAAAAACTGCACTGGGGCATAGTGTAGACTTCCATGGATAGCTTCAGGTCAGGAGAGAGATTCTATAGGAGAGAGAGTGATCCCAGGGAGAGGCCTCCGTTTTGGGGGACTGCTCAGCGGAAACAAGCCTGTCCTAGAGTGGTACATAAAAGTACATTTTATACTGATAATGTGTCAGATTTGTTTCAACCCCCAATGGTAAAGGTTAGGATTGGTGGTAGGGGAATCTGATCCTATATATGTGGTTAGGGGTGACATCTACCTCAAACTGTGTTATGGATCTTTGTCTTTGGAACACTCCTCCCTTCACTAGTAGCTGTTACACCAGCAACAAACAATGCTTTCAAGGGTATTCCCACTCCCTATTGATGTGTACACACACACGCATGAACACACACAGGCGCGCTTAAACACACACACACACGTATACACACACTCACATACACATGTAAACGCACACACACATGTACACACACACACACACACAAAGACCATTTACCCATACTGAGAAATGTATCAGCATAGAAATGCTGAAGAGAATAAAAGAGAAATGAAGAGTAGAACAAAGGAGCTAGACATCCCAAGGTTGAATGTTCCAAACCCACACAGGCTTTTTAGAAATGCGTCAAAAACATCAAAAAAATCACATATGCTAAATCTCAGAATGCTTGTGTGGGCAGCGGCAGGTCCACAACCCTTTGAGAGAGAAAGTACACAATAACAAAGTTATACTGAAACCCTTTGCAGAGCTATTCTTATGAATCAAGATTGAACAGAAGTCAGTCAACTTCTCCAAAATATTACTTGACAAATTTGACATAATGGATCATGTGTGAGTCACACAGACAGATGCCGATATTTCATGGCCCCCCAAAAAAACACTTTGCGGATGTCAAACTAGATACATATTGTAATTGTATTTGTGGGGTACAGAGATGAGGTCATTAAAAAATCATTCACTATTATTGCACACAGAGTGAGTCCATGCAACTTATTATGTGACTTGTTAAACCTGTTTGGGATAGGCGTGCCACTAGCTGGACAACTGGACAACATCTGGTGAAATGGCAGAACGCCAAATTCAAATTAAATTACTATAAATATTAAACTTTCAAGAAATCACAAGTGTAATACATCAAAATTAAGCTTAAATTGTTGTTAATCCAGCCGCCGTGTCAGATTTCTTAAAGGCTTTACGGCGAAAGCAAACCATGCGATTATCTGACAGCGCCCAGCTCACAAATGCATAACAAATCATTTTCAACCAGGGAGTTGCGACACGAAGTCAGAAATAGCGATATAATATATGCCTTACCTTTGAAGATCTTCTTCTGTTGGCACTCCAAAAGGTCCCAGTTACATTACAAATTGTCCTTTTGTTCGATAAAGTCCTTCTTTATATCCATAAAAACTCAGTTTAGCTGGCACGCTTCAGTCAATAATCCACTCGGTTTCCTTCAAAATGCCTACAATATGGATCCCAAACGTTACCTATAAACTTATCCAAATAAGTCAATCAACGTTTATAATCAAACCTTAGGTACCCTAATACGCAAATAAACTATAAAATTTAAGACGGAGAATCGTTATTGTATTTGCCGGAGATAAACAAAAAAGAACGCACTCTCTCGGCCATGCACTTGGAATCATTACAGCCAAAATGGTAGACACTTAGAAAAACTACAACTTCTCCCTCATTTTTCCAAAAACCAGCCTGAAACGCTTTCTAGAGACTGTAGACATCTAGTGGAAGCCCTATGAACTGCAATCGGGGACAATTTCATCCTATTATAAAAGTGCCAGCCATTGAAATCAGTGCTGTGCTGAATTTAAAAATATATATATATATGGTTTGTCCTCGGGGTTTCGCCTGCCATTTTAGTTCTGTTATACTCACAGACATTATTTTAACAGTTTTAGAAACTTTAGATTATTTTCCTATCCAAATCTACCAATTATATGTTTTTTCTAGCTTCTGGCCCTGAGTAGCAGGCAGTTTACTTTGGGCACTCTTTTCATCCAGACGTCAAAATACCACCCCCTATCCCAAAGAAGTTTTAAGCACCTTTTTACTCCTGAACTTACTCAGGATTGCCCTAATAAAGGGGTTGAGTACTTATTGATTTAAGACATTTCAGTTTTCATTTTTAATTACTTTATAAAAATATCGAAAAACACAATTCCGCTTTGACATTACAGGTTTTTACAATCACGTTGGCACTAATATCAGAACCTTTTTTCAAAACTCTTAGACCCAAAACTCACAACCAATGTTCAAAATGCCAATTGCTTGGATAAAGCTAAGATCATTTGTTTAATTGAACTAAAAGCCCCTGTTGAAATTGACACAACTTAACATCAAAGTATTACCATTTCAAAATACAATTCACATATTACATCTGAGTTGACTGGCTATTCATTTCATTACAATGATTGAACTATCAATTGATACAACTGCTCAAAATGATAAGTGACTGTTGCATTACTCTTAATGCATAGTTTTGTGGAAACTGACTAACAATAATGTTTAGTTCATGAACGTTTCAGCATAACGAGATCCATTGACATAAATTACTGTGGAACATGAACGAATTGGACTACATTATCTATGGATGTAATATTTCATCATCATTCCTAATCAGACATTGTTTCTATAGTTCCATGTACCACTTTTCCAGACCATGTTTTCAGATTTGACATTACTGTACACTCACTGGCCACTATATTAGGTACACCTATCTAGTACTGGGTAGGACCCCCTTTTGCCTCCACAACAGCCTGAATTATTCACGGTGTTGTACGTTAAGAGATGCTCTTCTACACAACATGTGTGGATTTTCTGTTAGCTTGAATGAGTCTGGACATTCTCTTCTGACCTCTCTCATTAACAAGGTGTTTTTGCCCACAGAACTGCCGCTCACTGAATGTGTTTTGTTTATCTCACCATTCTCTGTAAACTCTAGAGATTGTAGTCCGTAAAAATCCCAGGAGGGCAGCTGTTCTGATATGCTGGAACCACCATGTGTGGCACCAACAATCATACCACAGTCAAAGTTGCTTAGATTACGCATCTTACCCGTTCTAATGTTTGGTCGAACAGCAACTAAAGCTCTCTACTCTTTATACTCTATATATTGAGTTGCAGGCAGCCACATGATTCGCTGTTCGAAGAGGCAGGCTATTTGCGTTAACACGCAGGTGTACCTAATAAAGTGTATGTAGGCCATTGTAATTGCTTTTCCAATACTGCCAACTCGTTACTGATGATTGATTTCACATTGTGGTACGAGTATATAGTGAAATGAGTGATAGTGATAACACGGAGCCGGCAGGTGATCCAGGTCACAATAGAGGTCAAGCAGTGGGAAGAGGAAGACGAGGAAGACGTGGTGGTCAAAGGAATGGCAGGGGACAAGCATCCCTTCTGAGAGGTGGTCATGGGCCTCGTTTGAGAGGTGTGGGGGAACGTAGTAGAGGACAAGGCCACGGACCAAGACAGCGGCAGCAACAGCAAAGAGTGTCCAATGAAATCCGAGCAATGGTTGTAGACCATGTCGTAAATCATGGCATGACAATGACTGAGGCAGCTACAATGATTCAACCAAAGCTCACAAGTTCAACCGTGGCCTCAATCATCAGAACTTTCCACAATGTAAGTCTTCAGCATGCACTAAACATTAGGCTACTCACAATTGTCAAATGACTGTAAACTGCATGCCAAGGTGTACCACAGAGTAGGTGATGTGACTAAATGTGTTCTTACTGTAATTTTCCCTGCAGAATTGAGACTATGCCAAATAAGGGAGGCAGAGGCAACATTCTGACTGACCAACAAGAGCGGGCTGTGGTCAATTTGGTTTGGGCCAGAAATTATATTCGCCTTGTAGAAATTTGGCAGCACATCCTGGACTATGACGACATTTTCAACAATGTGGAAGCCATAAGTTTGCTGACTATTGCACACATGCTGAAAAGGCACCAAGTGTCTCTAAAACAGCTATACCGTGTGCCTTTAGAAAGAAATGCAGACAGAGTGAAGCAACTGAGGACTGAGTATGTTCAGGTACAGTGGTTCCTCCTGTAAAAGTTGAGAGGTTACACCGCGGGACTACCCAGCGTCACAGCTTCAATCCTCCAGACCACCGCAAGGGGGAGTTTGAGCACTCATTATGCATTTGGGTCCAAAGGTTTTTATATGACCAATCATATCGAGTGGTTCCAATGACACATTTGACGTGAGCCACCAGTGCCTGGTGACGGTCTTCAGCAAAGATGGCTGAAGTTTCCATACAATTATGTTGGAATAATTTAAACTTGTTTTCAACCACTCCAAAAATGTCTTGTTAACAAACTATGTATTTTAAGACCTACCTTCAAACTCAGTCCCTCTTTGCTTGACATGGGAAAATCAAAAGAAATCAGCCAAAAAATTGTAGACCTCCACAGGTCTGGTTCATCGTTGAGAGCAATTCCCAAACACCTGAAGGTACCACGTTCATCTGTACAAACAAATGTATGCAAGTATAAACACCATGGGACCACGCAGTCATCAGACCGCTCAGGAAGGAGATGTGCTTTGTCTCCTAGAGATGAACAACAGCAAAGGACCTTGTGAAGATGCTAGAAGAGACAGATACAAAAGTATCTATATCCACAGTAAAACTAGTCCTATACCGACATAACCTGAAAGGCTGCTCAGTATAGAAGAAGCCACTGCTCCAAAACCGCCATAAAACCGCCAGACTACGGTTTGCAACTGCACATGGGCACAAAGATTGTACTTTTTGGAGAAATATCCTCTGGTCTGGTGAAACAAAAATAGAACTGTTTGGCCCTAATGACGATCGTAATGTTTAGAGGAAAAAGAGAGAGGCTTGCAAGCCGAAGAACACCAACTCAACCGTGAAGCACGGGGGTGGCAGCATCATGTTGTGGGTGTGCTTTGCTGCAGGAGGGACTGGTGCACTTCACAAATAGATGGCATCATGAGGGAGGGAAATTATGTGGATATATTGAAGCAACATCTCAAGACATCAGTCAGGAAGTTAAATATTGGTCGCAAATGGGTCTTCCAATGACCCCAAGCATACTTCCAAAGTTGTGGCAAAGTGGCTTAAGGACGACAAAGGCAAGGTATTGGAGTGGCCAGACCAGTGTCGGGCCTGGATTCGCCATGCCCGGAGATTCTTAGCTAATTATGCTAATTATGTTTAGGTTAATTATGTTTGCTTTGATTCAAAGAAACCTATGTTTTGAATTTATTGTATTTCAACAATACATTTCAATATGTTGTTCAATTATTCCACTGTGTTCAATGATTCCACTGTGTCTGTCTCTCTACTAGTTATTTTACAGGGGTAGTACCATAACAAAACATGTATCACATATTGTGTACTATAATATTTAATGATTATACGAACAACTACACAGTGAAACTATCGATATCTTGTTTTTGGGTGATCTAAATGAATGTTCCTATGGCAGGGTAGCCTAGTGGTTAGAGCGTTGGACATGTAACCGGAAGGTTGCGAGGTCAAACCCCCGAATGACAAGGTACAAATCTGTTGTTCTACCCCTGAACAGGCAGGTAAACCCACTGTTCCTAGGCTGTCATTGAAAATAAGAATTTGTTCTTAACTGACTTGCCTAGTTAAATAAAGGTAAAATAAAAAAAAATGTTATTTGAACCAATGATTCTGAAAGTGCAAGGTTTCTTTAAAGATATGAATGCACAATGCAATGTTTTGAACATTGGACAGCCTGTGTTACAAGTGATTACCGAACCACAAGGTTCTGAAATTAGTGCCAAAGTGATTGTAAAAAACTGTAATCTCAATTTAATTCCATTTTAAATTCAGAATGTGGAAAAAGTCAAGGGGTGTAAAGACTATCTGAAGGCACCTGGATGTCATTTGGTTGTTTCCCTGAGAGATGCAATATGATAAGGTGACATAGTCAAGGTGTGTGGAGACTATCTGAAGGCACCTGGATGTCATTTGGTTGTTTCCCTGAGAGATGCAATATGATAAGGTGACATAGTCAAGGTGTGTGGAGACTATCTGAAGGCACCTGGATGTCATTTGGTTGTTTCCCTGAGAGATGCAATATGATAAGGTGACATAGTCAAGGTGTGTGGAGACTATCTGAAGGCACTTGGATGTCATTTGGTTGTTTCCCTGAGATATGACAATATGATGACATTAATGTTTCAGGAAGACTTCAAACTTTCATTGGGGGGAATCATAGTGACATCAACACTGACCTTATAAAGTATACTTGCACACATGCACACACACTTTCAGAGAAATCAAGAAAACCACAGAAGCTCCATTCAAACGATCGACATTCACTCGCTTTCACACTCCGAATCAGTCATTTGAATTCAGACAGTTTCAATAACTGAAACTCATTCTCAGACAGTTGCTTTCACCAGAAACGGTTTCTTCATGTCTTAAATGACAAGTATTTCCATAGAAGTTATGTCATTCTGTCTTGGTGGCCGCCAGTGATTGCAGCCATGTATCTCTCCTGTTAAGCCTGTTTTCACCTCCGTTAAAAGTTTCCTGTCATGTCTGCCACCTTATTCATTTTTTTGTCTCTATTTCTCCTCATTCATAGGTGAGTCAGTGAATTAAGCCAAAGTGAGAGGTGTTCGAAACAGGGGGACATGCTGTGTGTGTGTGTGTGTGTGTGTGTGTGTGTGTGTGTGTGTGTGTGTGTGTGTGTGTGTGTGTGTGTGTGTGTGTGTGTGTGTGTGTGTGTGTGTGTGTGTGTGTGTGTGTGGTTTTTCTAATGTATCTAAATGGCATTATCTAAGCAGTGTTTGATTATATCTATATCTGTCAGAATGATTAACATCCTGTGTGACTCACCTCTCAACCAGGTGTTCTCTGGTCCTGCAAGCCCCTCTCAAACCCAAGAATCCCCAGTATGTACCACACACGCATGCAGGCACGCATGCACACACACACCAATCAACCAACCAATCAACCGATCGCTACCTGCACCTACCCGCCTGTCCAACATCACTACTCTGGACGGCTCTGACTTAGAATACGTGGACAACTACAAATACTGAGGTGTCTGGTTAGACTGTAAACACTCCTTCCAGACCCATATCAAACATCTCCAATCCAAAGTTAAATCTAGAATTGGCTTCCTATTTCGCAACAAAGCATCCTTCACTCATGCTGCCAAACATACCCTTGTAAAACTGACCATCCTACCAATCCTCGACTTTGGCGATGTCATTTACAATATAGCCTCCAATACCCTACTCAACAAATTGGATGCAGTCTATCACAGTGCAATCCGTTTTGTCACCAAAGCCCCATATACTACCCACCATTGCGACCTGTACGCTCTCGTTGGCTGGCCTTCGCTTCATACTCGTCGCCAAACCCACTGGCTCCATGTCATCTACAAGACCCTGCTAGGTAAAGTCCCCCCTTATCTCAGCTCGCTGGTCACCATAGCATCTCCCACCCGTAGCACAGGCTCCAGCAGGTATATCTCTCTGGTCACCCCCAAAACCAATTCTTTCTTTGGCCGCCTCTCCTTCCAGTTCTCTGCTGCCAATGACTGGAACGAACTACAAAAATCTCTGAAACTGGAAACACTTATCTCCCTCACTAGCTTTAAGCACCAACTGTCAGAGCAGCTCACAGATTACTGCACCTGTACATAGCCCACCTATAATTTAGCCCAAACAACTACCTCTTTCCCTACTGTATTTAATGACTGAGGAAGTACAGTTCCCGCGCAGCCCAGTCAAAACTGTTCGCTGCTCTGGCCCCCCAATGGTGGAACAAACTCCCTCACGACGCCAGGACAGCGGAGTCAATCACCACCTTCCGGAGACACCTGAAACCCCACCTCTTTCAGGAATACCTAGGATAGGATAAAGTAATCCTTCTCACCCCCCCCCTTACTAGATTTAGATGCACTATTGTAAAGTGGCTGTTCCACTGCATGTCTTAAGGTGAACGCACCAATTTGTAAGTCGCTCTGGATAAGAGCGTCTGCTAAATGACTTAAATGTAATGTAAATGTAAATTCATTTTGCTACTTTGCACATTCTTCCATTGCAAATCTACCATTCCAGTGTTTTACTTGCTATATTGTATTTACTTTGCCACCATGGCCTTTTTTTGCCTTTACCTCCCTTATCTCACCTCATTTGCTCACATCGTATATAGACTTGTTTATACTGTATTATTGACTGTATGTTTGTTTTACTCCATGTGTAACTCTGTGTCGTTGTATGTGTCGAACTGCTTTGCTTTATCTTGGCCAGGTCGCAATTGTAAATGAGAACTTGTTCTCAACTTGCCTACCTGGTTAAATAAAGGTGAAAAAAATAAATAAATAAAAATACACACCTATGACTGCATGGCCAGGTACGAATCCAACACCATCATTAAGTTTGCAGACGACACGACAGTGGCAGGCCTGATCAACGACGAGACAGCCTATAGGGAGGAGGTCAGAGACCTGGCCGGGTGGTGCCAAAATAACAACCTATCCCTCAACGTAACCAAGACTAAGGAGATGATTGTGGACTACAGGAAAAGGAGCACCGAGCACGTCCCCATTCTCATCGACGAGACTGTAGTGGAGCTAGTTGAGAGCTTCAAGATCCTTGGTGCCCACATCACCAACAAACTAGAATGGTCCAAACACACCAAGACAATCGTGAAGAGGGCACGACAAAGCCTATTCCCCCTCAGGAAACTAAAAAGATATGGCATGGGTCCTCAGATCCTCATAAGGTTCTACAGCTGCAACATCAAGAGCATCCTGACTGTTTGCATCTCTGCCTGGTACGGCAATTGCAATTGCTCAACCTCCGACCGCAAGGCACTACAGAGGGTAGTGCGTACGGCCCAGTACATCACTGTAGCTAAGCGGCCTGCCATCCAGGACCTCTACACCAGGCGGTGTCAGAGGAAGGCCCTAAAAATTGTCAGACCCCAGCCATAGACTGTTCTCTCTGCTACCGCATGGCAAGCGGTACCGGAGCGCCAAGTCTAGGACAAAAAGTCTTCTCAACAGTTTTTACCCCCAAGACTCCTGAACAGGTAATCAAATGGCTACCTGGACTCTTTGCATTGTGTGCCCCCGAGCCCCTCTTTTTACGCTGCTGCTACACTCTGTTTATCATATATGCATAGTCACTTTAACTATACATTCATGTACATACTACCTCAATTGGCCTGACCAACCAGTGCCCCCGACATTGGCTAACCGGGCTATCTGCATTGTGTCCCACCACCCCTCTTTTGCTACTGCTACTCTCTGCTCTCTACTCTCTGCTCCTCATATATGCATAGTCACTTTAACCTTTAACCATGTACATACTACCTCATTCAGACGAACCGGTGTTTGTATGTAGCCTCGCTACTGTTTCTCACTGTCTTTTTACTGTTGTTTTTATTTCTTTCCTTACCTATTGTTCACCTAATTTATTTTTTGCACTATTGGCTAGAGCCTGTAAGTAAGCATTTCACTGTTGTATTCGGCGCACATGACAAATAAACTTTGATTTGATTTGACACGCACACACCTGACACACACCTGACACATACCCTAAGTATGCATATTTTGGAGAATGTTGACCTTTCCCCTCACACCATACCTGACATACTGTGAAACAATTGGGAATCTCTCACCCCTGCCCCCACCATGCCCCCTCATGCCTGGACTGATTACCCCCCTCCTGCTTTAAATCTTGCTAATCCCCCCTCCCCTCTGCCCCTTTCTCGCCCAACATCCCCCTGCATGTCAGCTTTCTGCACATGATGAGCTCAAGCATTAGCCTGTTATCTTTGATGTCGGAGGTTTTCTCTGCACATACACATTACACACAAGCATGAGCACACACAGGTACCTTATCACCAAGGGGTTTCTAAATCTATAGCAAAGTAAAGGAACAGGAGGTATCTCGCTCTCTCATTTTCTATTTGTCCATCTCTCTTTTTTTCTTGTCTTGTCTTGCTTTCTCACTTTCTCATTTATCTCTGTGTCTCTGTCTCCTTCACTCTCTCACTCATTGTTTCCTTCGTCCCTCCCTCCCTCATAACCTCCCTTGTTCCCTCCCTCCCTCCCTCATAACCTCCCTTGTTCCCTCATTCCCTCCCTCATAACCTCCCTTGTTCCCTCCCTCCCTCCCTCATAACCTCCCTTGTTCCCTCTCTCCCTCCCTCCATTGTTCCCTCTCTCCCTCCCTCCCTCTCTCCCTCCCTCTCAGCCCCTCAGATCGCTTCATGAATAACTGATGGGGATTCGGCTCACTGACATCAGCAGGTGACACAGTAATGGCCGTCACTAAATGGCTTCCCCCTCATACGATGCCCAACCTGACAGAGGTTCCACCTGATAGGGGGCAGAAGGAGAGATAACAAACAAAAGTGAAATAATCAATCAAAATTAACATTAAACACACACTCACGAAAGTTCCAAAACAATAAAGACACACATATTATGTGCAAATAGTTAAAGTACAAAAGGGAAAATAAATCAAAATGAATGTGGGTTGTATTTACAATGGTGTTTGTTCTTCACTGGTTGCCCTTTTCTTGTGGCAACAGGTCACAAATCTTGCTGCTGTGATGGCACACTGTCGTGTTTCACCGAGTAGATATGGGAGTTTATCCAAATTGGATTTGTTTTTTTGAATTCTTTGTGGTTTTGTGTAATCTGAGTCTCTAATATGGTCACACATTTGACAGAAGGTTAGGAAGTGCAGCTCAGTTTCCACCTCATTTCGTGGGCAGTGTGCACATAGCCTGTTTTCTCTTGAGAGCCAGGTCTGTCTACGGCAGCCTCTGTCAATAACAACACCATGCTCAATGTCTCTGTACATAGTCAAAGCTTTCCTTAATTTTTGGGTCAGTCATTCTGCCACTGTGTACTCTGTTTAGGGCCAAATAGCATTCCACTATGCTCTGTTTTTTGGTAAATTCTTTCCTTATTTCTCAAGTAATTATATTTTGTTTTCTCATGATTTGGTTGGGTCTAATTGTGTTGTTGTCCTTTTTTGTATTTAACTAGGCAAGTCAGTTAAGAACAAATTCTTATTTACAATAACAGCCCACCCCAGTCAAACCCGGGCGACACTGGGCCAATTGTGAGCCACCCTATGGGACTCCCAATCACGGCCAGATTTGATGCAGCCTGGATTCGACCCAGGGACATCTTGCACTGAGATGCAATTTCTCTTCCTTCTCTCGCTCCGTATCCCTCTCTCTTCCATCTCTCTCCCCTCTCTCAAACATACTTACATTGTATACTGAGCTAGTGCTGCTGTTGAAGCTATACATTTATTTTATTTGGTCCAAAATTCCAAAGCTAATGAGGTACAATGTCTTAGACCACTGCGCTACTCAGGAGTTCTGGGGCTCTGTGGGGTCTGTTTATGTTTGTGAATAGAGCCCCAGGACCAGCTTGCTTAGGGGATTCTTCTCTTGATTAATCTCTATGTTGGTTGATGGATTTGTTGTGCAAGGTTTGGTAATTGCTTCCTTTTAGGCGGTTGTATAATTTTCTGGATTAATGGATATCAGCCTAATTCGGCTCTCCATGCATTATTTGGTGTTTTATTTTGTACCCTGGGGATGTTTTTGCAGAATTCTGAATGCAGAGTCTCAATTTGGTGTTTGTCCATTTAGTTAATTACTGGTTGGTGAGCGGACCCCAGACCTCACAACCATCAAGGGCATCGGGTTATACTACTGATTCAAGTATTTTATAACCAGTTCCTGATTGGAATGTCAAATGTTATGTTCCTTTTGATGGCGTCTCTCTCTCTCTCTCTCTCTCTCTCTCTCTCTCTCTATCTCTGTTTCTTTCTTTCTCTCTATCTCTTCCTCTCTCTCTATCTCTCTCTCTCTCTCTCTCTCTCTCTCTCTTTCTCTCTTTATTGCATTATCTCCCTCTTGTTCTCATTCTTCATATCCTACTATCTCTCCCCTCTCTCTCCTTTTCCTCTGCCTCCCCTCTCTCTCTTCCCTCTCTCTCCTCTCGCTCTCCTCTTCCCTCTCTCTCCTCTCGCTCTCCTCTTCCCCCTCTCTCCTCTTCCTCTCTCTCCTCTTCCTCTCTCTCCTCTTCCCTCTCTCTCCTCTTCCCTCTCCTCTTCCCTTTCTTTCACCTCTCTCTCCTCTTCCCTCTCTCTCCTCTTCCTCTCTCTCCTCTTCCCTCTCTCTCCTCTTCCCTCTCTCTCCTCTTCCCTCTCCTCTTCCATTCTTTCACCTCTCTCTCCTCTTCCCTCTCACTCTTCCCTCTCTCTCATCTTCCCTCTCACTCTTCCCTCTCTCCTCTTCCCTCTCTCTCCTCTTCCCTCTCCTCTTCCATTCTTTCACCTCTCTCTCCTCTTCCCTCTCTCTCCTCTTCCCTCTCTCTCCTCTTCCCTCTCCTCTTCCATTCTTTCACCTCTTCCCTCTCACTCTTCCCTCTCACTCTTCCCTCTCTCTCCTCTCTCTCCTCTCCCTCCTCTCGCTTTCATCTCTCCTCTTTCCTCTCCCCTCTCTCTCCTCTCCCCTCTCCCTCTCCTCTTCCATTCTTTCACCTCTCTCTCCTCTCCCTCTCTCTCCTCTTCCTCTCTCTCCTCTTCCCTCTCCTCTTCCCTTTCTTTCACCTCTCTCTCCTCTTCCCTCTCTCTCCTCTTCCCTCTCTCTCCTCTTCCCTCTCTCTTCTCTTCCCTCTCCTCTTCCTTTCTTTCACCTCTCCCGTCTTCCCTCTCTCTCCTCTTCCCTCTCACTCTTCCCTCTCTCTCCTCTCCCTCCTCTCGCTTTCATCTCTCCTCTTTCCTCTCCCCTCTCTCTCCTCTCCCCTCTCTCTTCCTCCTCTTCCATCTCTCTCCCCTCTCTCTCCTCTTCACTCTCTCAAACATACTTACATTGTATACTGAGCTAGTGCTTCTGTTGAAGCTATACATGCATTTTATTTTGTCCAAAACTCCAAAGCTAATGAGGTACAAAAACCCTTCATTACGACACCATGCATCATTGACTCTACATCCAGTTTGGGGCAAAAAGGCACGTACCTCCTCAGATTTGTCCAGTTTTACTGTTTGTTTTTCTTCAGATGTTACATTTATTACCAAACTTCACGTTTATTGATAATTATCATAATTATCACATTTTGTTACGTTACAGCCTTAATTTAACTAGGCATGTCATTTAAAAACAATTTCTTATTTATATTTACAGCCTACCAAAAGACAATAGGCCTCCTGCGGGGACGGGGGCTGGGATTAAAAATGTAAAACATTTTAAAATATGTAAATATAGGACAAAACACACATCACGAAAAGAGAGACATCACAACACTACATACAGAGAGACCTAAGACAACATAGCAAGGCAGCAACACATGACAACACAGCATGATAGCAACACAACATGACAACACCATGGTAGCAACACATCATGGTAGCAGCACAAAACATGGTACAAACATTATTGGGCACAGTCAACAGCAAAAAGGGCAAGAAGGTAGAGACAACAATACATCATGCAAAGCAGCCACAACTGTCAGTAAGAGTGTCTATGATTGAGTATTGAGTAATTAAGTGATTGAGATAAAATTGGCCAGTTTGAGTGTTTGTTGCAGCTCGTTCCAGTCGCTAGCTGCAGAAAACTGAATAGAGGAGCGACCCAGGGATGTATGTGCTTTAGGGACCTTTAACAGAATGTGACTGGCAGAATGTGGCAGAACGGGTGTTGTATGTGGAGGATGAGGATGAGGATGTGGAGGATGAGGGCTGCAGTAGATATCTCAGATAGGGGGAGTGAGGCCTAAAAGGGTTTTATAAATAAGCATCAACCAGTGGGTCTTGCGGCGGGTATACAGAGATGACAGAGGAGTACAGAGTATGTGTCCTTTAAAAGGAGCATTGATGGCAAATCTGAAGTACATCTAGCCGCTCGAGAGCACCCTTACCTGACAATTTATAAATTATATCTCCGTAATCTAGCATGGGTAGGATAATCTATGCAGAAAAATATACATGTTTTTTTAAAAATTTTTACATATAATTAGGCTTAATGGTTATGGCTCTAGATTGCGGGAGAAAAAAACTGTTGTTATCCAACTTGACCCCCCCATCCTCAAGTACTTTGTGCCCCCTGTACAAACAATGAGTGCATGATGCCCCTGTCCACATCTCTTTCCATGGGGTCAATGTGTTGTACACTCTCATGCCTTCTGGTTAACCACCATGTAGGTTCATTCAAGATGATCTGTATGAAAAGCAATAACATTCGTTGATGAGGTGCAATGTGTGCTGTCGTTGATGAGGTGCAATGTGTGCTGTCGTTGATGAGGTGCAATGTGTGCTGTCGTTGATGAGGTGCAATGTGTGCTGTCGTTGATGAGGTGCAATGTGTGCTGTCGTTGATGAGGCGCAATGTGTGCTGTCATTGATGAGGTGCAATGTGTGTTGTCTTTGATGAGGCGCAATGTGTGCTGAAATTGATGAGGCACAATGTGTGCTGTCATTGATGAGGTGCAATGTGTGCTGTCGTTGATGAGGCGCAATGTGTGCTGTCGTTGATGAGGCGCAATGTGTGCTGTCATTGATGAGGTGCAATGTGTGCTCTCATTGATGAGGTGCAATGTGTTCTGTCGTTGATGAGGTGCAATGTGTGCTGATGTTGATGAGGTGCAATGTGTGCTGTCGTTGATGAGGTGCAATGTGTGCTGTCGTTGATGAGGTGCAATGTGTGCTGTCGTTGATGAGGCGCAATGTGTGCTGTCGTTGATGAGGTGCAATGTGTGCTGTCGTTGATGAGGTGCAATGTGTGCTGTCGTTGATGAGGTGCAATGTGTGCTGTCGTTGATGAGGTGCAATGTGTGCTGTCGTTGCACGTGTAATAACATTGCCTTTGAGTGTTATTGTAAGGTACACTTACCGTAGATTCTACTCATTTGGCCTGTAAACATTCATCTTATGTGAATTAGATAGGACCATCACGCGTGTGTGCGTGCGTGAGTACATTGCAGCTATATGTGACTGCCTATATATGTATATGTACAATTGCAGGATGATTTGAAAACAGCAAAGGGAAAGATGACAAGGACCCATTTTATATTAGTAGAATATTTGGTAGTATGATTAGTTGGCTGATAGACAGCACAGTGTGACAGACAGGAAGACAGGAAATGTCAAATTCCCCACCCACACCAGTTTCCCACAAAACTACCCAAGTACGCTAACCCCCAGAAAGTACACCAACCACTACCACCGTTATTCTCAATTGTGTACAAGCATTTTTTTTGACAGAACAATAAATGTGTTTTCAAAATGATTTGTAAAAACAAGGTTCACAAGACAGAACAATAAATGTGTTTTCAAAATGTAGTTTCCTTCTCAAAGCTATTATACAATCACAATGTAGTTTCCTTCTCAAAGCTATTATACAATCACAATGTAGTTTCCTTCTCAAAGCTATTATACAATCACAATGTAGTTTCCTTCTCAAAGCTATTATACAATCACAATGTAGTTTCCTTCTCAAAGCTATTATACAATCACAATGTAGTTTCCTTCTCAAAGCTATTATACAATCACAATGTAGTTTCCTTCTCAAAGCTATTATACAATCACAATGTAGTTTCCTTCTCAAAGCTATTATACAATCAAAATGTAGTTTCCTTCTCAAAGCTATTATACAATCACAATGTAGTTTCCTTCTCAAAGCTATTATACAATCACAATGGTAAATACATTCATCAAAAGAACATACAAAAATGTACGCAACCACATATATCTCTTGAGTCCAAGTAGACAAACAAGAAAGTTTAAAAAATCCCAGTAGATCACTACATGTTCTTTGCCGTCACTAAGTCATAATGATCTGAATTGGAATGACAACTATCTAAAAGCTGTGGCATTATGGGACATAATTCCCCTTGCACATAGTTTACCAAACAATTTCATACACAATCAAATATTTTTCCTGATTTAAAAGAAAAAACATTTGATAAAAAATAAGCACATTCTGTGCAGGATTCATTCACCAGCATCATCACAATACATGTTCATTTATTCAATACAAAGCCTGGTTTGGTCAATGGTCAGTCCCCCATCGTCTACATATTTTCCATATACTGAAGATGAAGTATGACACTGAAGGGGTGATTTACCGATTGACTGAAACACTGAACACAATCGAACACATTTTTATTCTGATGAAAACATTGTGTTATATTGTTTGAACAGAACACTAATTGTAAGAGTGAATTTTATATATATAAGTCGCTCTGGATAAGAGCGTCTGCTAAATGACTTAAATGTAAATGTAAATGTTATATTTGATGATGACCTTAGTATTTAAAGTTTTGCAATAGGTGGTCTAAGATTTGCAAGTCAGGTACTATGGCAAGAAAATGATCAGAAGTTCTGTAAATGTATTTGAGCATTTGATCATTGCTGTTCTACTATAGATAGGTTTCAACACAGATCCAAAAATAGCTCGTACGCGATTGAGAAAAATTCCAGAGATTACACAAACCAACATTTACATAATTCACAGAATACCCCCAACCAACATTTGCATTACACAAAGATTCATTCAGTAATCTCAGCCTACTCCCAATTCATTGCAATTCATTTCAATTAAATTCCCGGAAGCTTTATTGTCATGGCCTGTATTGACGAGACACATACCAAGCAGATCACAGCTTCACAACAACAAATCAAATCAAAATCAAATCAAATTAAATGGCATTTGTCACATGCTTTCTAAACAAGAGGTGTGGACTAACAATGAAATGCCCAACAATGCAGAGAGAAAGAAAGAAAATAGAGAGAAATAGAGAGAAAGAAAAAGAATAGAAACCTAATAACAAGAGAAATAAATACAGATTGAGGAATGATAATGTGTTTATATATGTGGCTATATACACTGAGTGCCAGTACCGAGATAAACAGTTTATATATGTGGCTGTATACACTGAGTGCCAGTACCGAGATAAACAGTTTATATATGTGGCTATATACACTGAGTGCCAGTACCGAGATAAACAGTTTATATATGTGGCTATATACACTGAGTGCCAGTACCGAGATAAACAATCGAAATAAAGAAATGACACTTGTCTCTAGACAAATCAAGAGCACATAATATCATTGATTTTTTTTAAATCAATTGTCAAAAATGTCATTACAAAATGTGGGAAAAGGAAGGGGTCTGAATACTTTCCGAATTAACTGTATATATTATAACCTTGGACTGTATCGCAAGATGTTGTTTAAGATGTTCTTGCTAAGGAATGGTGTGAAAAGCAATCCGTTTTTTAAGTTTTTGTCTAGATATTTGTTTATCCAATATTATTGCTGAGGGTATGAACTGATAATTAAAGCAATTATATGATTGTGAATATTCCTTTTTTATGATCATTGTAAAAATGTATTTTCAAATTTCCATCAACAGATCCAGGAAATAAAATGTCCTTTGAATAGAAGTTCTTATGAACCCAACGTTTGTTTGTTTCTCTTCAGTTAAGGGTGATTACCGAATGTCCTAGTGTTGTACTTGGGGTGACTGGGCTTAATGCTGAACTGAATAGTAGATTGACAGGGAAACAAAAGATTCACAAATTAACAAATACAGCCTAGTGGATTCTCTGTCAAAAAGCCACAGTGAGCCCCCACACACTACCGCCCACACACAGATACACACGCACACTTATACTGTACATATACCAAGGCTTGTAAACACACACACACATTCCCCGAAGGCTGAGATTTTTCCAATCCTGACTAGAAACACATGGGAGCAGATGAAAGCTGAAGCTCCAGATCCTTTGTCATTCCAGGCATCAACATATCACAACAACAGAACACTGGGTCGATTCTGGATTCTCTCTCTCTCTGTCTCTCTGTCTCTCTGTCTCTCTCTTTCTCTTTCTTTTTTCTTCCCCCCCTCTCTCTCTGTCTCTCTGTCTCTCTGTCTCTTTCTGTCTCTCTCTCTCTGTCTCTCTGTCTCTCTCTTTCTTTCTTCTCTTCCCCCCCCTCTCTCTCTTTCTCTCTGTCTCCTTCTGTCTCTCTCTCTCTGTCTCTTTCTGTCTCTCTCTCTCTCTGTCTCTCTGTCTCTTTCTGTCTCTCTCTCTCTTTCTCTTCCCCCCTCTCCCCCTCTCTCTCACCCCCATCTCTCTCTTTCTCTTTCTTTTTTCTTCCCACCCTCTCTCTCTCTTTCTCTCTCTCTCCAACGTTCCATGATTCTGAGGTTGAAAGATATTAATGTTCCATAGTTCCACATTTCCAAGGTTCCAAGTTTCAGAGATGGGGTGGTCTTCTGTAGCATCTGTGGACTGTGGGATGTGATGACTAACAAGTAATTCAGTTCCAGTGTGCAGATTTTTTGTCACTGATCATTTGAACAAATCAAGATTTTGAATTTCAGAAGGGGAGAGTACATTTGGCTCATAGACTTGCCCGAAACTGACTGAGAGTTGTTTGTTTAGAAGGGTGGACTCTTCACTAATCTCGTTAGCAGGGACGGGCTGCGAAAAGAATTCGGCCCTGGCATTTTATCCACACCAGCCCACATCACTGTGCGCGCCGCCTACTGACTCCAACCCTCAGCACACGAAGGCAACCTGCCTAAATGACTACAGACCCGTAGCACTCACGTCCGTAGCCATGAAGTGCTTTGAAAGGCTGGTAATGGCTCACATCAACAACATTATTTCAGAAACTCTAGACCTACTCCAATTTTCATACCGCCCAAACAGATCCACAGATGATGAATTCTCTATTGCACTCCACACTGCCCTTTCCCACCTGGACAAAAGGAACATCTATGTGAGAATGCTATTCATTGACTACAGTGCAGCGTTCAACACCATAAGGAACCTGGGACTAAACACCTCCCTCTGCAACTGGATCCTGGACTTCCTAGCGGGCCGCCCCCAGGTGGTGAGGGTAGGTAGCAACACATCTGCCACGCTGATCCTCAACACTGGAGCTCCGCAGGGTTCCGTGCTCAGTCTCCTCCTGTGTTCCTTGTACACCCACGACTGCATGGCCAGGCACGACTCCAACACCATCATTAAGTTTGCTGACGACACAACAGTGGCAGGCCTGATCAACGACGACAAGACAGCCTATACAGAGGAGGTCAGAGACCTGGTTGGGTGGTGCCAGAATAACAACATATCCCTTAACGTAACCAAGACTAAGGAGGTGATTGTGGACTACAGGAAAAGGAGCACCGAGCACGTCCCCATTCTCATCGACGGGGCTGTAGTGGATCAGGTTGAGAGCTTCAAATTCCTTGGTGTCCACATCAACAACAAACTAGAATGGTCCAAACACACCAAGACAGTCGTGAAGAGGGCACGACAAGCCTATTCCCCCTCAGGAAACTAAAAAGATTTGGCATGGGTCCTGAGATCCTCAAAAGATTCTACAGCTGCAACATCAAGAGCATCCTGACTGGTTGCATCACTGCCAGGTATGGCAATTGCTCGACCTCCGACCGCAAGACACTTCAGAGGGTAGTGCATCCGGCCCAGTCAATCACTGGGGCAAAGCTGCCTGCCATCCAGGACCTCCACACCAGGCGGTGTCAGAGGAAGCCCCTGAAAATTGTCAAAGACCCCAGCCACCCCAGTCATAGACTGTTCTCTCTACTACCGCATGGCAAGCGGTACCGGAGTGCCAAGTCTAGGAAAAAAAGGCTTCTCAACAGATTTTACCCCCAAGCCATACACTCCTGGACAGGTAACCAAATGGTTACCCGGACTATTTGCATTGTGTGCCTCCCCCTAACCCCTCTTTTACGCTGCTGCTACTCTCTGTTTATCAGATATGCATAGTCACTTTAACTATACATTCATGTACATACTACCTCATTTGGCCCGACCAACCAGTGCTCCTGCACATTGGCTAACCGGGATATCTGCATTGTGTCCCACCGCCCGCCAACCCCTCTTTTTACGCTACTGCTACTCTCTGTTCATCATATATGCATAGTCACTTTAACCATACCTACATGTACATACTACCTCAATAAGCCTGAATAACCAGTGTCTGTGTAAATAGCCTTGCTACTGTTATTTTCAAATGTCTTTTTACTGTTGTTTTATTTCTTTACTTACCCACACACACACACACACACACACATACTTTTTTCCTCCGCACTATTGGTTAGAGCCTGTTAGTAAGCATTTCACTGTAAGGTCTACACCTGGTTTATTCGGCACACGTGGCAAATACACTTTTGATTTGATTTGGAGAGAAATAACCCAGCCAACGAACCCCTCCAACCAGCCAATACCCATACACACACACCTTGACCTTACACACTGTGACCCTACACTCCGTGAACCCTTCACACCGTGATCCTACACTCCGTGACCCTTCACACCCTGACCCTAAACACCCTGACCCTAAACACCCTGACCCTAAACACTCTGACCTTAAACAGCCTGACCCTAAACACCCTGACCCTAAACACCCTGACCCTAAACACCCTGACCCTAAACACTCTGACCTTAAACAGCCTGACCCTAAACACCCTGACCCTACACACTTTGACCCTTCACACCCTGACCCTAAACACCCTGACCCTAAACACCCTGACCCTAAACACCCTGACCCTAAACACCCTGACCCTAAACACCCTGATCCTAAACACCCTGACCCTAAACACCCTGATCCTAAACACCCTGACCCTTGACCCTAAACACCCTGACCTAAACACCCTGACCCTAAACACCCTGACCCTAAACACCCTGACCCTAAACACTCTGACCTTAAACAGCCTGACCCTAAACACCCTGACCCTACACACTTTGACCCTTCACACCCTGACCCTGATCCTAAACACCCTGATCCACCTGAAACACCCTGACCCTTCCCTAAACACCCTGACCCTAAACACCTGACCCTAAACACCCTGACCCTAAACACCCTGACCCTAAACACCTGACCCTAAACACCCTGACCCTAAACACCCTGACCCTAAACACCCTGACCCTAAAAACACCCCTAAACACCCTAAACACCCTGACCCCTGACCCTAACACCCTGACCCTAAACACCCTGACCCTAAACACCCTGACCCTGAACACCCCTGATCCTAAACACCCTGACCCTAAACACCCCCTGACCCTAAACACCCTGACCTAAACACCCTGACCCTAAACACCCTGACCCTTCACACCCTGACCCTAAACACCCTGATCCTAAACACACCCTGATCCTAAACACCCTGACCCTAAACACCCTGATCCTAAACACCCTGATCCTAAACACCCTGATCCTAAACACCCTGACCCTAAACACCCTGACCCTAAACACCCTGACCCTAAACACCCTGACCCTAAACACCCTGACCCTAAACACCCTGACCCTAAACACCCTGATCCTAAACACCCTGATCCTAAACACCCTGACCCTAAACACCCTGACCCTAAACACCCTGACCCTAAACACCCTGACCCTAAACACCCTGACCCTAAACACCCTGACCCTAAACACCCTGACCCTAAACACCCTGACCCTAAACACCCTGACCCTAAACACCCTGACCCTAAACACCCTGACCCTAAACACCCTGACCCTAAACACCCCTGACCCTGAACACCCTGACCCTAAACACCCTGACCCTAAACACCCTGACCCTAAACACCCTGACCTAAACACCCTGACCCTGAACACCCTGACCCTAAACACCCTGACCCTAAACACCCTGACCCTAAACACCCTGACCCTAAACACCCTGACCCTAAACACCCTGACCTAAACACCCTGACCCTAAACACCCTGACCCTAAACACCCTGACCCTAAACACCCTGACCCTAAACACCTGACCCACCCTGACCCTAAACACCCTGACCCTAAAACACCCTGACCCTAAACACCCTGACCCTAAACACCCTGACCCTAAACACCCTGACCCTAAACACCCTGACCCTAAACACCTGACCCTAAACACCCTGACCCTAAACACCCTGACCCTAAACACCCTGACCCTAAACACCCTGACCCTAAACACCCTGACCTAAACACCCTGATCTAAACACTAAACACCCTGACCCTAAACACCCTGACCCTTCACCTAAACACCTGACCCTTCACACCCTGACCCTTCACACTCACCACTATAACTGTTCTGACCCTAAACACCCTGACCCTAAACACCCTGACCCTAAACACCCTGACCCTAAACACCCTGACCCTAAACACCCCTGACCCTAAACACCCTGACCCTTCACCACTGACCCTGACCCTAAACACCCTGACCCTAGATACACACCCTGACCCTAAACACCCTGACCCTAAACACCCTGACCCTAAACACCCTGACCCTAAACACCCTGACCCTAAACACCCTGACCCTACACACCCTGACCCTAAACACCTGTTCCTCTGTCTGGAGATACTATAACTGACCCTAAACACCCTGACCCTAAACACCCTGACCCTAAACACCCTGACCCTAAACACCCTGACCCTAAACTGTTCCCTGACCTCACCACTAAACACCCTGACCCTAAACACCCTGACCCTAAACACCCTGACCCTAAACACCCTGACCCTAAACACCCTGACCCTGAACACCCTGACCCTAAACACCCTGATCCTAAACCCCTCTTTTTTAAACAGCTCATGTTTATTTAAAATAAAACCACTAGTTCCTCTGTCTGGAGATACAACTCACCACTATAACTGTTCCTCTGTCTGGAGAGGACCACCACTAGAACTGTCCCTCTGTCTGGAGATACAACTCACCACTAGAACTGTTCCTCTGTCTGGAGATCCAACTCACCACTAGAACTGTTCCTCTGCCTGGAGATACAACTCACCACTATAACTGTTCCTCTGTCTGGAGATACAACTCACCACTAGAACTGTCCCTCTGTCTGGAGATACAACTCACCACTATAACTGTCCCTCTGTCTGGAGATACAACTCACCACTAGAACTGTCCCTCTGTCTGGAGATACAACTCACCACTATAACTGTCCCTCTGTCTGGAGATACAACTCACCACTATAACTGTTCCTCTGTCTGGAGATACAACTCACCACTATAACTGTTCCTCTGTCTGGAGATACAACTCACCACTATAACTGTTCCTCTGTCTGGAGATACAACTCACCACTATAACTGTTCCTCTGTCTGGAGATACTCTGTCTGGAGATACAACTCACCACTAGAACTGTCCCTCTGTCTGGAGATACAACTCACCACTAGAACTGTCCCTCTGTCTGGAGATACAACTCACCACTATAACTGTCCCTCTGTCTGGAGATACAACTCACCACTATAACTGTTCCTCTGTCTGGAGATACAACTCACCACTATAACTGTCCCTCTGTCTGGAGATACAACTCACCACTATAACTGTTCCTCTGTCTGGAGATACAACTCACCACTATAACTGTTCCTCTGTCTGGAGATACAACTCACCACTATAACTGTTCCTCTGTCTGGAGATACAACTCACCACTATAACTGTTCCTCTGTCTGGAGATACAACTCACCACTATATACAACTCACCACTATAACTGTTCCTCTGTCTGGAGATACAACTCACCACTATAACTGTTCCTCTGTCTGGAGATACAACTCACCACTATAACTGTTCCTCTGTCTGGAGATACAACTCACCACTATAACTGTTCCTCTGTCTGGAGATACAACTCACCACTATAACTGTCCTCTGTCTGGAGATACAACTCACCACTATAACTGTTCCTCTGTCTGGAGATACAACTCACCACTAGAACTGTTCCTCTGTCTGGAGATACAACTCACCACTATAACTGTTCCTCTGTCTGGAGATACAACTCACCACTATAACTGTTCCTCTGTCTGGAGATACAACTCACCACTATAACTGTTCCTCTGTCTGGAGATACAACTCACCACTAGAACTGTTCCTCTGTCTGGAGATACAACTCACCACTATAACTGTTCCTCTGTCTGGAGATACAACTCACCACTAGAACTGTCCCTCTGTCTGGAGATACCACTACTCCTCTGTCTGGAGATATCACTATAACTGTTCCTCTGTCTGGAGATACAACTCACCACTATAACTGTCCCTCTGTCTGGAGATACAACTCACCACTATAACTGTTCCTCTGTCTGGAGATACAACTCACCACTAGAACTGTCCCTCTGTCTGGAGATACAACTCATCACTATAACTGTCCCTCTGTCTGGAGATACAACTCACCACTATAACTGTTCCTCTGTCTGGAGATACAACTCACCACTAGAACTGTCCCTCTGTCTGGAGATACAACTCATCACTATAACTGTTCCTCTGTCTGGAGATACAACTCACCACTAGAACTGTCCCTCTGTCTGGAGATACAACTCACCACTATAACTGTTTCCTCTGTCTGGAGATACAACTCACCACTAGAACTGTTCCTCTGTCTGGAGATACAACTCACCACTAGAACTGTCCCTCTGTCTGGAGATACAACTCACCACTATAACTGTTCCTCTGCCTGGAGATACAACTCACCACTATAACTGTTCCTCTGTCTGGATACAACTCACCACTATAACTGTTCCTCTGTCTGGAGATACAACACACTCACCACTATAACTGTTCAGATACAACACTATAACTGTTCCTCTGTCTGGAGATACAACTCACCACTATAACTGTTCCTCTGTCTGGAGATACAACTCACCACTATAACTGTTCCTCTGTCTGGAGATACAACTCACCACTATAACTGTTCCTCTGTCTGGAGATACAACTCACCACTATAACTGTTCCTCCTCTGTCTGGAGATACAACTATAACTGTTCCTCTGTCTGGAGATACCACCACTATAACTGTTCCTCTGTCTGGAGATACAACTCACCACTCACCACTAAACTGTTCCTCTGTCTGGAGATACAACTCACCACTAGAACTGTCCCTGGAGATACAACTCACCACTATAACTGTTCCTCTGTCTGGAGATACAACTCACCACTATAACTGTTCCTCTGTCTGGAGATACAACTCACCACTATAACTGTTCCTCTGTCTGGAGATACAACTCACCACTATAACTGTTCCTCTGTCTGGAGATACAACTCACCACTATAACTGTTCCTCTGTCTGGACTATAACTGTTCCTCTGTCTGGAGATACACTGTCCCTCTGTCTGGAGATACAACTCACCACTAGAACTGTCCCTCTGTCTGGAGATACAACTCACCACTATAACTGTCCCTCTGTCTGGAGATACAACTCACCACTATAACTGTTCCTCTGTCTGGAGATACAACTCACCACTATAACTGTTCCTCTGTCTGGAGATACAACTCACCACTATAACTGTTCCTCTGTCTGGAGATACAACTCACCACTATAACTGTTCCTCTGTCTGGAGATACAACTCACCACTATAACTGTTCCTCTGTCTGGAGATACAACTCACCACTATAACTGTTCCTCTGTCTGGAGATACAACTCACCACTATAACTGTTCCTCTGTCTGGAGATACAACTCACCACTATAACTGTTCCTCTGTCTGGAGATACAACTCACCACTATAACTGTCCCTCTGTCTGGAGATACAACTCACCACTATAACTGTTCCTCTGTCTGGAGATACAACAAACCACTATAACTGTTTCCTCTGTCTGTTCCTCTGTCTGGAGATATCACAACTCACCTGTCTGGACTAGAACTGTTCCTCTGTCTGGAGATACAACTCACCACTATAACTGTTCCTCTGTCCTCTGTCACCACTATAACTGTTCCTCTGTCTGGAGATACAACTCACCACTATAACTGTTCCTCTGTCTGGAGATCCAACTCACCACTATAACTGTTCCTCTGTCTGGAGATACAACTCACCACTATAACTGTTCCTCTGTCTGGATACAACTCACCACTAGAACTGTCCCTCTGTCTGGAGATACAACTCACCACTAGAACTGTTCCTCTGTCTGGAGATACAACTCACCACTATAACTGTTCCTCTGTCTGGAGATACAACTCACCACTATAACTGTTCCTCTGTCTGGAGATACAACTCACCAACTATCACTATAACTGTTCCTCTGTCTGGAGATACAACTCACCACTAGAACTGTCCCTCTGTCTGGAGATCCAACTCACTACTAGAACTGTTCCTCTGTCTGGAGATACAACTCACCACTATAACTGTTCCTCTGTCTGGAGATACAACTCACCACTATAACTGGTCCTCTGTCTGGAGATACAACTCACAACTATAACTGTCCCTCTGTCTGGAGATACAACTCACTACTAGAACTGTTCCTCTGTCTGGAGATACAACTCACCACTATAACTGTTCCTCTGTCTGGAGATACAACTCTGTTCCTCTGTCTGGACAACTATAACTGTTCCTCTCGAGATCCAACTCACCACTAGAACTGTCCCTCTGTCTGGAGATCCAACTCACTACTAGAACTGTTCCTCTGTCTGGAGATACAACTCACCACTATAACTGTTCCTCTGTCTGGAGATACAACTCACAACTATAACTGTTCCTCTCGAGATCCAACTCACCACTAGAACTGTCCTCTCTGTCTGTTCCTCTGAGATCCAACTCACTACTAGAACTGTTCCTCTGTCTGGAGATACAACTCACCACTATAACTGTTCCTCTGTCTGGAGATACAACTCACCACTATAACTGGTTCCTCTGTCTGGAGATACAACTCACCAACTATAACTGTTCCTCTGTCTGGAGATCCAACTCACCACTATAACTGTTCCTCTGTCTGGAACTGTCCCTCTGTCTGTTCCTCTGTCTGGAGATCAACTCAACTATAACTGTTCCTCTGTCTGGAGATACAACTACTAGAACTGTTCCTCTGTCTGGAGATACAACTCACCACTATAACTGTTCCTCTGTCTGGAGATACAACTCACCACTATAACTGGTCCTCTGTCTGGAGATACAACTCACCACTATAACTGTTCCTCTGTCTGGAGATCCTCAACTCTGTTTCCTCTGTCTGGACCAACTCAGAACTGTCCCTCTGTCTGGAGATCCAACTCACTACTAGAACTGTTCCTCTGTCTGGAGATACAACTCACCACTATAACTGTTCCTCTGTCTGGATATACAACTCACAACTATAACTGTTCCTCTCGAGATCCAACTCACCACTAGTTCCTCTGTCTGGAACTGTCCTCTCTGTCTGGAGATCCAACTCACCACTAGAACTGTTCCTCTGTCTGGAGATACAACTCACCACTATAACTGTTCCTCTGTCTGGAGATACAACTCACAACTATAACTGTTCCTCTCGAGATCCAACTCACCACTAGAACTGTCCCTCTGTCTGGAGATCCAACTCACTACTAGAACTGTTCCTCTGTCTGGAGATACAACTCACCACTATAACTGTTCCTCTGTCTGGAGATACAACTCACCACTATAACTGTTCCTCTGTCTGAGATGTCCCTCTGTCTGGACAACTCACCACTATAACTGTTCCTAACTGGTCCTCTGTCTGGGAGATACAACTCACCACTAGAATTGTTTCTCTGTTTGGAGATACAACTCACCACTAGAACTGTTCCTCTGTCTGGAGATACAACTCACCACTAGAACTGTTCCTCTGTCTGGAGATACAACTCACCACTAGAACTGTTCCTCTGTCTGGAGATACAACTCACCACTATAACTGTGCCTCTGTCTGGAGATACAACTCACCACTATAACTGTTCCTCTGTCTGGAGATCCAACTCACAACTATAACTGTTCCTCTCGAGATCCAACTCACCACTAGAACTGTCCCTCTGTCTGGAGATCCAAGTCACTACTATAACTGTTCCTCTGTCTGGAGATACAACTCACCACTATAACTGTTCCTCTGTCTGGAGATACAACAAACCACTATAACTGTTCCTCTGTCTGGAGATACAACTCACCACTAGAACTGTTCCTCTGTCTGAAGATACAACTCACCACTATAACTGTTCCTCTGTCTGGAGATACAACTCACCACTAGAACTGTTCCTCTGTCTGGAGATCCAACTCACCACTAGAACTGTCCCTCTGTCTGGAGATACAACTCACCACTATAACTGTTCCTCTGTCTGGAGATACAACTCACCACTATAACTGTTCCTCTGTCTGGAGATACAACTCAGAACTATAACTGTTCCTCTCGAGATACAACTCACCACTATAACTGTTCCTCTGGAGATACAACTCACCACTATAACTGTCCCTCTGTCTGGAGATACAACTCACCACTATAACTGTCCCTCTGTCTGGAGATACAACTCACTACTAGAACTGTTCCTCTGGAGATACAACTCATCACTATAACTGTTCGTCTGTCTGGAGATCCAACTCGCCACTATAACTGTTCCTCTGGAGATACAACTCACCACTATAAATGTTCCTCTGTCTGGAGATACAACTCACCACTATAACTGTTTGTCTGTCTGGAGATACAACTCACCACTATAACTGTTCCTCTTCTGTAGCCATTTTGTTTGCCTAACTGTTGTGCTGTCTATCTGACACATCTTCTCTGCTGTCACTCTGTGCTTCTTCTTCTACTCTGTCTGTCAGCCTGCTTAAGCCTTATACGTTATAAAGTCTAAGATAACGACTTTGGTTATATTGCACATGAGTGTCTGTCATATCACCCTGGGACCCAGCAATTCACTTTTATCTTCTCTAGTGGACATCAGTTCTTTGTCCGTATCTCCGAGGCCATACCAGCCACTGTATTAGGTCTTATTATCCCTTTGAGAGGACATGTTTCACTTTTCAATGATATCACGTGTGTGTTGACATCTTTATCTTCCTGGTTCTTAAAGAAATGTCTTTGTTAAAATGTGCACATTTTATGGAATTGTATTAATAAGTGCGTGTAATTGTTAATTTACACTTTTGTGAGTTTGATATTCAACTTGTTTATAGTAAGTGAATATCACAGAATAGTTAAGTGAGTTAACAGGATCGTGCAATTTAAAAAATATATATATTTTTTGAATCTTTATTTATCAAGGCACGTCAGTTAAGAACACATTCTTATTTACAATGACGGCCTAGGAACAGTGGGTTAACTGCCTTGTTCAGGGGCAGAACGACAGATGTTTACCTTGTCAGCTCGGGGATTCGATCTAGATCTTCGGTTTAAATGTGCTTAAGAATGTGTTCTTAACTGACTGGCTTAGTTAAATAAAGGTTCAATTAAAAATAAAAAATGTGAATAATTACACAGTCCTGGCAACTCACTTTTCTATTCCTGTGATATTCACTTAATAGAAACAATTTCAATATCAAACTCAAATTAAATGAGAGATAAATAAGAGCTTATCAAGGAATGTCCTCTGTAGTGGACACCTGTATGGCGTAACAATGTTTTTCACCTACTGTACCGTTGATTGTAATGTAAATGTTTTCATATATACATCTTAATGACCAAGACAGAGGGTAGCCTAGTGGTTAGAGTGTAGAGGCGGCAGGGTAGCCTAGTGCTTAGAGCGTTGGACTAGTAACCAGAAGGTTGCAAGTTCAAACCCCCGAGTTGACAAGGTACAGATCTGTCGTTCTGCCCCTGAACAAGGCAGTTAACCCACTGTTCCTAGGCCGTCATTGAAAATAAGAATTTGTTCTTAACTGACTTGCCTGGTTAAATAAAGGTCAAATAAATAAAAATGTACAATAAAAGATAAATAACAATATGTTACATCTTGGTGACATGTTTTTTTCTCTCACCCCGAACACTTGCAGTGCCTGCAGAAAGTATTCACACCCCTTGACTTTTTCCACATTGTGTTGGACTACACCCTGAATATAAAATTGAATACATTTAGATTTTTTGGGGAGGGGGGTCACTGTCCTACACAAAATACCCCATAATATCAAAGTGGAATTATGTTTTTAGAATTTTTGGGAAATGAATATGAAATGAAAATATCTTGAGTCAATAAGTATTGAAACCCTTTATCATGGCAAGCCTAAATACGTTCAGGAGTAAAAAGGTGCACAACAAGTCACATAATAAGTTACATGGATTGACCAACCACCCCCTCACCCCAGACCTCTTACCGAAGCACTGAGGCTGACACCGCCTGATATAGAGGTCTTAGGCGGCAGGAAACCTGGTCACAGTGATGTACTGGGCCGTACGCACTACCCTCTGTAATGCCTACCACTGATGTGTCATCATCAAACTTGATGATGGTGTTGGAGTCGTGCCTGGCCATGCAGTCACGAGTGAACAGGGAGTACAGGAGGGGACTGAGCACACACCTCTGAGGGGCCCCCATGTTGAGGATCAGCGTGGCGGATGTGTTGTTCCCTACCCTTACCACCTGGGGGCGGTCCATCAGGAAGTCCAGGATCCAGTTGCAGAGGGAAGTGTTTAATCCCAGGGTCCTGGCTCTAATCACTTCGGGCCGTGCACACCTCCAACTCAATCATCAAGTTTGCAGACGATACAACAGTAGCAGGCTTGATTACCAACAACGACGAGACAGCCTACACGCAGGAGGTGAGGGCACTCTGAGTGTGGTGTCAGCCAAACAACCTCTCACTCAAAGTCAACAAAACAAAGGAGATGATTGTGGACTTCAGGAAACAGCAGAGGGAGCGCCTCCCTATCCACATCGATGGAGCAGTGGAGATGGTGGAAAGTTTGAAGTTCCTCGGCGTACACATAACAGACAAACTGAAATTGTCCACCCACACAGTGTGGTGAAGAAGGCTCAACTGCGCCTCTTCAACCTCATGACGCTGACGATATGTGCCATGTCACCTAAAACTTTCGCGAACTTTTACAGATGCACAATTGAAAGCATCCTGTCAGGCTGCATCATCGCCTGGTACGGAAATTGCACCGCACACAACCGCAGGGCTCTCCAAAGGGTGGTGCGGTTTGCACAACACATCACCGGGGGCAAACTATTGCCCTCAAGGACACCTACAGCACCCGATGTCACAAGAAGGCCAAAAAGATCATCAAGGATATCAACCACCCGAGCCACAGCCTATTCACCTAGCTACCCTCCAGAAGGCGAGGTCAGTACAGGTGCATCGAGAGACTGAAAAACAGCTTCTATCTCAAGACTGTCAAAGAGCCATTGCTAAAAACAAAAAGGCTGCTGCCAACATACAGACTTGAAATCATTGGCCACTTTAAAAAATGGATCACTAGTCACTAGTCACTTTACTAATGCAACTTTAATAATGTTTACATATCTCGCATTACTCATCTCATATCTATAAACTGTATTTTATACCATCTATTGCATCTTGCCTATGCCGGTGTGTCAAACATATATTTATTTATATGTATATATTCTTATTCTATCCCTTTACTTAGATGTGTGTGTATTAGGTAGTTGTTGTGGAACTGTTAGATTACATGTTAGATATTACTGCACTATCGGAACTAGAATCACTGCACTGTCAGAACTAGAAGCTCAAGCATTTCGCTACACTTGCAATAACATCTACTAACCATGTGTATGTGACCAATACATTTGATTTGTTTTGGAAAATTGTAAATCACTAAACCAAACAACAACCCGAAGAGTCTATCCATGTCTGGGGAAACCACTTCTCCAATCTTCTTATAACAATGAAAACAGCAAAATCATATACATGATCAAATACAAATCTTAGAATCAACTATTAAAGACTACCAGAACCCACTGGATTCTCCAATTACATTGAATGAACTGCAGGACAAAATACAAACCCTCCTACCCAAAAAGTCCTGTCTGGTTGACGGTATCTTAAATTAAATGATAAAAATATACAGAGCACAAATTCCAATTGGCTATACTTAAACTCTGTAACATCATCCTCAGCTCTGGCATCTTCCCCAGTATTTGCAACCAAGGACTGATCACCCCAATCCACAAAAGTGGACACAAATTTCCCCCCAATAACTATCGCTGGGGTAAAATTGGGGTCAACAGCAACCTTGGGAAAATCCTCTGCATTATTATTAACAGTAGACTTGAGAATTTCCTCAGTGAAAACAATGTACTGAGAAAATGTCAAATTGGCTTTTTACCAAATTACCATATGACAGACCACGTATTCACCCTACACACCCTAATTGACAAACAAACCAAAACAAAGGTAACGTCTTCTCATGCTATGTTGATTTCAAAAAAGCTTTGGACTCAATTTCGCATTAGGGTCTGCTATACAAATAGCAGGAAAAACACAAGACATTATAAAATCCAAATATGCATCCTCCTTGAAGTGTGACTGCATTTCCTGAAAAGAACACTCACAGTGTCTGCACTTACTATAGGCAAGGCCCACACCCTCTTTGAACCCTGCTAGTTTATGTTGTGCCAAGGTGTCTCCACAGAGAAATCGTTTTCTCTCCGTTAATAGTTAGCATTTTAACCCCACTGTACAATGCATCCATATCTTCCTCGATTCTATTCAATATTACATCTCCACCAGATTGACGGAGGTCTGCTGATCTAGCCATGGCAAGTAGCCTGATAGCAGCCAGTTTAGACCTGTATTTCGGATTTATATTTCCTAGGGTGTAGTACACCATTAACAACTTTTTCTTTTGATGCAAAGGATCCTAGTGGACGACAGATCTCTATTTCATCCGTGTACAGAACAATCTGCAATGCCTTTGGTTTCTCTGAAAATAAGGGATGTGATTTTAGAAGAGCAACATCAACAATGTCATGAAAAAAACATTCCTGCGCATCTGGGGTCCCTTTTCAACCAGGCAAAATCATTGGGTGTGATAAGAACTGTTGTAGACTTTTGACTAATGGTACTTAATGAAATCATTTGTCTTTGATGAAAATTACATTTGATCCTCCACAGTTCATGCTGCATATGGTTCATCCTGCATATGGTTCATCCTGCATATGGTTCACCCTGCATATGGTTCATCCTGCATATGATTCATCCTGCATATGGTTCATCCTGCATATGGTTCACCCTGCATATGGTTCATCCTGCATATGGTTCACCCTGCATATGGTTCATCCTGCATATGGTTCATCCTGCATATGGTTCACCCTG
This sequence comes from Oncorhynchus nerka, assembly GCF_034236695.1. NCBI lineage: Eukaryota > Metazoa > Chordata > Actinopteri > Salmoniformes > Salmonidae > Oncorhynchus > Oncorhynchus nerka. The sequence continues at coordinate 74,474,433 of NC_088398.1, read as the reverse complement.
CATTTGGTTCATCCTGCATATGGTTCACCCTGCATATGGTTCATCCTGCATATGGTTCATCCTGCATATGGTTCCAGCAATGTGAATTTCCTCTGCGTCCAAACAGCTAAACTGCATCTTAATTACACTGTCCTGTCTAAATGTTGTTGCAACGCCAGAAAAAGGGTCAATGAAATTGTCAAAGATATTCATTGCATCTTCTTCAAGATGACCTGATGTGCTTCCTGAATGCTGTCTCCATCTGCTTCCTGAGGTTGTTCAACAATGTCATTCACGCCTTTCTGAAAATGACAGAGAGAGCGAGAGCGAGAGAGCGAGAGAAAGGTGGGGATGTCATCAATCATGGAGGTTGGAACACACCATCATGTATACCTATGATATTCAGATTTTACTTATGACATATTCATTAACATAAGGACATAAGGGATCAACAATAGTAAGGTGGACAACCTAGCACCGAGAATGAACTCAACCGTCACTAAAGCACCACAAAATTCTCTGCATAATGAAATTAACCAAATGCTGTGCTCTGTTCAGAAAAAGCATCTTACCTGTGAGAGACAATACTTGGCTCTGGCATTTATCACAAAAGCAGTGGCATGTGTTGTCATATCCTAAAGAAAAGTTGACATTGAATGTACAGTCGTGGCCAAAAGATTTGAGAACGACACAAATATACATTTTCACAAAGTCTGCTGTCTCAATATGTATGATGCCGATTTGCATATACTCCAGAATGTTATGAAGAGTGATCAGATTAATTGCAAAGTCCCTCTTTGCCATGCAAATGAACTGAATCCCCCAAAAACATGTCCACTGTATTTCAGCCCTGCCACAAAAGGACCAGCTGACACCATGTCAGTGATTCTCTCGTTAACACAGGTGTGAGTGTTGACAACAAGGCTGGAGATCACTCTGTCATGCTGATTGAGTTTGAATAACATACCTGAAGCTTCAAAAGGAGGGTGGTGCTTGAAATCATTGTTCTTCCTCTGTCAATCATGGTTACCTGCAAGGAATACGTACCATCATCATTGCTTTGCACAAAAAGGGCTTCACAGGCAAGGATATTGCTGCCAGTAAGATTGCACCTAAATCAACCATTTATCGGATCATCAAGAACTTCAAGGAGAGCGGTTCAATTGTTGTGAAGAAGGCTTCAGGGCGCCCAAGAAAGTCCAGCATGCGCCAGGACCATCTTCTAAAGTTGATTCAGCTGTGGGATCGTGGCACCACCAGTACAGAACTTGCTCAGTAATGGCAGCAGGCAGGTGTGAGTGCATCTGCACGCACAGTGAGGTGAAGACTTTTGGAGGATGGCTTGGTGTCAAGAAGCGCAGCAAAGCCACTTCTCTCCAGGAAAAACATCGGGGACAGACTGATATTCTGAGAATTGGACTGCTGAGGACTGGGGTAAAGTCGTTTTCTCTGATGAATCCCCTTTCCGATTGTTTGGGGCATCCGGAAAAAAGCTTGTCTGGAGAAGACAAGGTGAGCGCTACCATCAGTCCTGTGTCATGGCAACAGTAAAGCATCCTGAGACCATTCATGTGTGGGGTTGCTTCTCAGCCAAGGGAGTGGGCTCACACAATTTTGCCTAAAAACACAGCCATGAATAAAGAATGGTACCAACACATCCTCCGATAGCAACTTCTCCCAACCATCCAGGAACAGTTTGGTAACGAACAATAACTTTTCCAGCATGATGGAGCACCTTTCCATAAGGCAAAAGTGATAACTAAGTGGCTCGGGGAACAAAACATCGATATTTTTGGTCCATGGCCAGGAAACTCCCCAGACCTAAATCCCATTGAGAACTTGTGGTCAATCCTCAAGAGGCAGATGGACAAACAAAAACCCACAAATTCTGACAAACTCCAATCATTGATTATGCAAAAATGGGCTGCCATCAGTCAGGATGTGGTCCCGAGTTAATTGACAGCATGCCAGGGCATATTTCAGAGGTCTTGAAAAAGAAGGGTCAACACTGCAAATATTGACTCTTTGCATCAACTTCATGTAATTGTCAATAAAGCCTTTGACACTTATGAAATGCTTGTAATTATACTTCAGTATTCCATAGTAATATCTGACACAAGACACTGAAGCAGCAAACTTTGTGGAAATTAATATTTGTGTCATTCTCAAAACCTTTGGCCACGACTGTAGTATCCTGACATGTGCAGGCTGGACATTACAATTCATGACAAGTATAATGTTTGTGACAGGAGAAGTGGTTGCGAAGACTGACTATGAATGTGATTTGTAAATCCAACCGAGTCATTTACTTGTTGAGCTATGACAGCTCCATGTTGGTCAATGCCCCTTTACCCTTCATCTGAGTCAGATGTATGGAGTTGCTGATCAGTGATGCTGGAGTTAGCTAGAAGCTGATCGGGTTGAATGTTGTCCTGTGTACAACAGATCAAAGAAACAGATTATTATTCAAATTGTATTTAGTTTCACCAATAGAGCTATTTATGTGTTTTGTTCCTATTTATCATGGATTGTTTTCACATTATCCCAGCTTAAGCCATGAGAGTCATTATAGCTAAAATGATCGAATAGCCTATGGACAGTATGACTTTGGTCCGTGTATCGTAGTAGGTGTTGAAGGTGCCTTCTGTTTACATGATGATAGAAGGAATTGTACACTCTATATTCCTCAGTGAATCGGTCAATACCACAGAGCAAGCAGAAGTCGGGGCTGCGACTGTGCAATATGTTGATATGGCTCAATAACAGTTTCAATGAAAAAGTCATAAAAACTCAGCAGATAACGCACCGCCAAAGCATCTTGAACGTTACTGAAAGCAAAGGCAAGTCAAATGTTCCCACTGCTTTTGATGAAAAGGGCGGAAAGAACTGAAAAGGATGTTTACACGTATTTATAATACGACCAAGTAATTTGATTGGATTAGAGTATAACAGCACTGGGACTTTTAACTATACATGTGTCACTCTGCTTTACAGGTGTTCTAATAACCGTTAATTACATTAACGTTCATTATCTATCTTAGATTGCAACAAACTTCGCACCGCAAAGATGAACATATTTCCACAAATGACATTTGAGTTAAATGATGAATGGTCATCAGGAGAGGACGGTAACGTGCAGACCTACACAAAGTAGCAAGCTAGTAGCAAGTCTGTAGGAAAATGTATATGTGGTGCTTGGTAACAGTCCAGTCCCAGTCAGTGATGCCAACCTAGAAATTTTGTTGCTAGATTTAGCAACTTTTCAGAGTACCCTGGCAACTTTATTTTCAAATAGCACTTAGCAACAAATTATGCTACTTTTAAAAATGTATTTGGAACTTTTAGCACCTTTTGAAAAGTGACTCAAATGCTAAAATGCATTTTCCCTCCAAATGACACAAAACCGATTTTTCTCTGTCACACACTCAGTCACAACACACGTGCCTGGCTGCGAAAGTGCATTGTGAGTCACGTCAGCAACAGGCGCTCAGCTCGTGCACAGGCAGCAGCAGGCCAGCAGCAATTTCAGCAAATTGCAAATCATTGTTGGCTGACTGCAGCAGCAGTATTATGCGTTCGACGAGACAAACCAAATGAATATAGTTGGTCACGAATGTTTGATCTTGAACAGAACTTACAACATCAATCAACATGTCTCAATCAAAATTGAGAGTGGGAGTCTGTACCTAATTTAAAGGCATATAAATAAATCAAAACCGTACAACCCCACAACGCAGTCTACATTACCACAGTTGGTTAAGAAAGTAGATAACTGCAAAAGAGCAGAAGCTACCATGGCGTAGCATTGTTCGCTGCTAGCATACCACCATTTAGGTATGGCTTGCAAAGCTGCCTTTTCAGATTCTGTGGCAGCAACAAACTTCCAAATGCACCGCACCAAGTGCACAGAAATTATTAGGGGAGCACTGGCTCCTTATTTTCTCAAAAGACTAATATCAGATGTGGGGAATGAGAAGTTCAGTCTCCTTTTGGATGAGTCCACTGATGTCAGTGTCTCAAAATACCTGGGTGTGGTGATTCGATATTTCAGTGCTAAAAAAAGAACCGTTGTGTCCACATTTCTTGGTCTGGTTGAATTGGAGGGGGGGGGGGGCTGCAGATCAATAGCTAAGGCAGTAGTTGAGTTTCTTGAGAAGTGTAACCTTAAAAAAAGCATCTTCAGGGTATTGGCACTGACAATGTGTCTGTGATGACTGGGGTGCACAACAGCGTGCACAAGATTTTAAAGGAAGAATGTGCATTGCCCAATTTGGTATTCATCCTCTGTGTGTGCCATTCTTTACAATTGGCCGTCAGTGCAGCATCCAGAGAAACCATCCCTATGAGTGTTGAGTACTTAATCAGGGAAACCTACAACTGGTTTTTGATTTCCCCAAAACGGTACGAGGCGTACAAAGCAGTGTATGTTACCATGAATTGTGGCCAGAAACCCCTGCAGATCACCAAAGTGTGTGCCACACATTGGCTATCGATTGAGCCTGCGATAACTCATATATTGAGCCAGTGGGAAGAACAGAAACTCCACCTTGAGTTGACCAAGGCCAGTGAGCATTGCTACATGGTGGATGTGCTCCACGCCACGTACATGGAAAAGACCAACTATGTCTACCTGACATTCTTGAAATCAATCCTGTCCGATGTACAAGTTGCAGTGAAGTCATTTGAGGGAGAGCAAACAGATCCTGTCAAGCTTTTGGACAATCTGGTACATCTCTTAACATCAATTTGCAGCAGAGTAGTCAACCCTATGGCAAAAATGGATGTCCTGAAGGATGCCATTGATGGACATCTCAGTCCATCACCGTACCTTGAGTACCTTTTCGAGAGCACGGTGTACCAACTCAGTCTTGCGCCAGAGGACAACAAGGTCATTCAGAGACGGTGCATCAACTACATTGTTGCTTTAAGCAAGGAGCCGCAACCAAGGCTCCCAGACAACCTTGAAGCCTTGCGAAACATGGCCTTATTCAGTGTTAAGGAAACACTGAAGCACAATAAAGGCACCACTGAAATTATTAAAGTAGTGGAGCTACTTGGGTACAAGCCCCAAACAATTGAAAAAATGGTTTCCCAATGGAGAAACATCCATCTGTTTAGGTGGGACTCAACTGAAAGTAGTGGTCTTTTTCATTTATAATTACCATTGAATAAATGTATGTCTTATACAGGGTGAAGAATCAGACCTGTGTAAACCAGGCACCTCCTCTGGGACCTGTGATTTCGTGAGAATTTGGTCTGGTAGTAACCAGGCTAATGCTTCCTATGCCTCCAGCTAAATAGACAGACAGAGTCATACACTGTGTGTCTGTGTGTGTCTGTCTGTCTGTCTGTCTGTCTGTCTGTCTGTCTGTCTGTCTGTCTGTCTGTCTGTCTGTCTGTCTGTCTGTCTGTCTGTCTGTCTGTCTGTCTGTCTGTCTGTCTGTCTGTCTGTCTGTCTGTCTGTCTGTCTGTCTGTCTGTCTGTCTGTCTGTCTGACTGTCTGTCTGTCTGTCTGTCTGTCTGTCTGTCTGTCTGTCTGTCTGTCTGTCTGTCAGGTTATGGATGAACTCCCACTTCATACCTGAACTGAAGACCCGCTGGGGGACCTTTTACAACAACTGTTATGGAGTGTTCAAAAAGGTCATGAAGCCACCGCTGCTGGACAAAGGTAATTACTGGCTCTGTTGACAATGGAGAATCCCATGAACGTATTAACGTTTGTTTAAATAACTGGCTGCTGTAAATCAAATGAGACTATTTTCGTTTTAAACAGTGAAGCACTCAATCACCATGATGAAGGCTTTGCCAGATATGTTCCCATCACCTGTGGCTCCATCGAAGAAGTTAGGACATGAAAGTGAGGCTATGCTTCACATGCTTGTGGTAAGAAATGTGTTTGTGTATTGGAATTGTTATATTACTTGACCATAACATACAAAGGTTGAGAATTGTTTTTGTGGTCATATTTGTTTTTCTCTTTGTGTTTGTGTCAGCCTGCAGAAGACCCCAACACTTTTCTTCAGGCGAGACCACTCTTCAGCCCTGTCGTGATTGTCTGCGTAACCAACTGCTTACTGGCTATTGGAACCATGCCTGTGCTGACCTTCCCAAAAGAGGACATCTATGCCAGCGTGATGTATCTCATGGTGTGTCATTACACCTTTCACCTCACATATCCTAAGTGCATTGTGACACTCCTCTCTGTGCTGCAGACAGAAGTCCTCTCGGACGATCCACGTCCGGGACATGATGGTGCCTCTCGGACACCATCCACATCTGGGATATGATGGTGCCTCTCGGGCACCATCCACAACCAGGATATGATGGTGCCTCTCGGACACCATCCACAACCAGGACATGATGGTGCCTCTCGGACACCATCCACGACCAGGACATGATGGTGCCTCTCGGACACCATCCACGACCAGGACATGATGGTGCCTCTCGGATACCATCCACGACCAGGACATGATGGTGCCTCTCGGACACCTTCCACGACCAGGATATGACTTCTTCAAATAAAAAGGCTATGGCCGAGTGGAAAAAGTTCATTACTGACTAGGTTTGCACGATTACATTTTTTAAATTTCCGGTCCCGATAACAGAAATGGGTGTAAACGGATCCGATAACCTTTAATAAATAGGCGTTTGTTGTTTATTATAAGAAGGTTTAAAGAAAGCACTGCTACGTTTGTTATCTTGCCATAGGTCTTACATTTTCATTTTCACCTTGACCACCAAGAAATTAGATTCATTCTTTCTTTAAGCAAGCCAATCTCATCTCTAGTAGTAATATACAATATTTTTTTCTATTTTTTTTTCACCTTTATTTAACCAGGTAGGCTAGTTGAGAACAAGTTCTCATTTACAACTGCGACCTGGCCAAGATAAAGCATAGCAGTGTGAACAGACAACACAGAGTTACACATGGAGTAAACAATTAACAAGTCAATAACACAGTAGGAAAAAAAGAGTCTATATACATTGTGTGCAAAAGGCATGAGGAGGTAGGCGAATAATTACAATTTTGCAGATTAACACTGGAGTGATAAATGATCAGAGGGTCATGTACAGGTAGAGATATTGGTGTGCAAAAGCAGAAAAGTAAATAAATAAAAACAGTATGGGGATGAGGTAGGTAAAATTGGGTGGGCTATTTACCGATAGAGTATGTACAGCTGCAGCGATCTGTTAGCTGCTCAGATAGCAGATGTTTGAAGTTTGAAGCGATTGAAGCGATTTTTGCAATTCGTTCCAGTCACGGGCAGCAGAGAACTGGAACGAAAGGCGGCCAAATGAGGTGTTGGCTTTAGGGATGATCAGTGAGATAGACCTGCTGGAGCGCATGCTACGGGTGGGTGTTGCCATCGTGACCAGTGAACTGAGATAAGGCGGAGCTTTACCTAGCATGGACTTGTAGATGACCTGGAGCCAGTGGGTCTGGCGACGAATATGTAGCGAGGGCCAGCCGACTAGAGCATACAGGTCGCAGTGGTGGGTGGTATAACGTGCTTTAGTGACAAAACGGATGGCACTGTGATAAACTGCATCCAGTTTGCTGAGTAGAGTGTTGGAAGCTATTTTGTAGATGACATCGCCGAAGTCGAGGATCGGTAGGATAGTCAGTTTTACTAGGGTAAGTTTGGCGGCGTGAGTGAAGGAGGCTTTGTTGCGGAATAGAAAGCCGACTCTAGATTTGATTTTTGATTGGAGATGTTTGATATGAGTCTGGAAGGAGAGTTTACAGTCTAGCCAGACACCTAGGTACTTATAGATGTCCACATATTCAAGGTCGGAACCATCCAGGGTGGTGATGCTAGTCGGGCGTGCGGGTGCACGCAGCGAACGGTTGAAAAGCATGCATTTGGTTTTACTAGCGTTTAAGAGCAGTTGGAGGCCACGGAAGGAGTGTTGTATGGCATTGAAGCTCGTTTGGAGGTTAGATAGCACAGTGTCCAAGGACGGGCCGGAAGAATACAGAATGGTGTCGTCTGCGTAGAGGGGGATCAGGGAATCGCCCGCAGCAAGAGCAACATCATTGATATATACAGAGAAAAGAGTCGGCCCGAGAATTGAACCCTGTGGCACCCCCATAGAGACTGCCAGAGGACCGGACAGCATGCCCTCCGATTTGACACACTGAACTCTGTCTGCAAAGTAGTTGGTGAACCAGGCAAGGCAGTCATCAGAAAAACCTAGCACAATATGCTATTTTTCTGTTCTGTTGGTAAATAATTGTACTTATTTTAAGTAATATTTCCCTCATTTTATTGCTTTTTTTCCTTTTTTTTGAGAGCTGACTTTTTGCATTGTGTTAATTTGTATTGTTTGAGAGAGAGAGAGAGAGAGAGAGAGAGAGAGAGAGTGGATGGAGAGAGAGAGAAAGGATAGAGAGAGAGAGAGAGAGGGATAGAGAGAGAGAGAGAGATATGGATAGAGAGAGAGAGAGAGATATGGATAGAGAGAGAGAGTGAGAGAGATGAAGTGTGGATAGAGAGAGGGATAGATAGGGAGAGAGACAGAGTTTGGATGGAGAGAGGGCCTCCACATATAAGTCGTGACTAGTGGATGAGGCATCAGTAGGAGGATCTGACTAGCACTCAGCAGCTTACATAACACACTAGATGGAGCTTTGGGGATTATAGGTGTACAGGTCAACTCTCTCTAACACCTCTGCAAAACCAGTGTGTGTGTGTGTGTGTGTGTGTGTGTGTGTGTGTGTGTGTGTGTGTGTGTGTGTGTGTGTGTGTGTGTGTGTGTGTGTGTGTGTGTGTGTGTGTGTGTGTGTGTGTGTGTGTGATGTTTGTGAGTTCTTGTGTGTGTGTGCATGTGTGTGCGTGCGTTTGTGTGTGGTTGAGTGTGGTCATTCAAGAGAGAAAGAAAGACAGAGAGTTGTGTGTATTTTGACAGTGTGTGTGGGTGTGCGAAGCACCCCCGAAAAACATTATATTTTACACCGAATGCTGCAGCAGAAACGAAATCCTTCATCCACAGTGTCGCGTTTTGCTCGACAAGAAGACCCATAAGTGTGTGTGCTGAGCAATTTCAACTCTACCAGCATCAGAATTAGACATTCATCCATGTTTCTGAAACGTCAAATTTCAAAGTTGTTCTAAACTTAACATTTCAAAGTGTTTAAGGTAAATCTTAGGCATTAACTCTGCATTTTAAAGGTTAGGGTTCAAATAAGCCATTCATTCCAAATGCTGAAGATGAAGTATTAACTCAGAAGGGTTAAGGTTTGGGAACGACTTTAAAGGAAAATATCCAAAACAACTTTATATTGCAACCTTTGGAATCAGAGACAGATGCTTATTCCCATCCATCATCCCTGTCCACAACACCCTAGCAAAACCCAAAGCTACTTGAAGGTAACAGCGCTCATTGTTGCCCCTAGTGGCCAGGTTCAACGTCATCTCCCGACATCCTCAGACATGGATGGACGTGGAATACTGTATCATGGGTGACCTGACTGTTCAAACCACCAAGCACACTACAAGCCCAAAATATTGACTTCACACCATTTCTTGTCTCTACTGAGAGCGTATAGTGATGGATAATTAAAAGACAATCAATGTTTATTATGATAAACTTTAGCTACGATGACAGGTGGAAGACTGCCAAAGGTTCAGGATAATTGAAGTTTGAGTGAGGATTATAAGGACACTGTGTATTTGTGTGTGTGTGTGTGTGTGTGTGTGTGTGTGTGTGTGTGTGTGTGTGTGTGTGTGTGTGTGTGTGTGTGTGTGTGTGTGTGTGTGTGTGTGTGTGTGTGTGTGTGTGTGTGTGTGTGTGTGTGTGTGTGTGCACGTGCGTGTATGCGTGTATGTGTCCAGATGGTAAGATGCGAGCAGTACTCAGTTTTGGCCTTCTGTCAGTTCATCCCCCGTACGCCTCATGATTTACCCATGATGCAGCCTGCCTGATCGTCAGTTAGCAGACACACACACACACACACACACACACGCATACACACACACGGACACATACAAACCTTCTGTCTGGAACACAGACAGCAAATCAAGCACCAAAATCATTTGAAGGTCGAATGCAGTCAGAAACTTGATTTCCCTGTGTTTTATATCTATTTCCACGCTGTGGTTGGAATAATACTGTGAAATTGTGAAAATGATGATAATGCCCTTTTAGTGTAAGAGCTGTTTGAAAAGACCAGCTGAAATGTCTGCCTGTTTTGGTGGGATGGATTTTTGGCCTTCCATGGTGACGTCACAATGCTGGAAATGAGTTAATAGACCAATAAGAAAGAGAATTCCAAAACTCTCTGCCGATAACAGTTCCTGTTTTCCCCCTTCCCACTCTGACCAGTCCTAGTCAAATTCTTGCTTGAGAAATTGCTCTGTGCTAAGAAGCTATTTTTGTTTATTTTTCAACGTTATAATTGAAAACTATCACAGTAAGGTACTTAATTGTTACCCAGAAATGATTGGATATTGAGATAAAAAGGGCTCCATTGAACCATTACAAAGTAGAATACCGCGTGATGGTTGGATTTGGTGTGGTGATGGTACATTTCTGTAGCTAATAGTTGATATCAATAGGCTGGTTTGTCAGGCCCAGGACATCTCTGTAAACAACATCTATCATAAGTGTTAGCAGGGTTGGGGAGAAACAGATTACATGTAATGGATTACATTGTTACATGAAAGGGATTACAAAAAAACGGTAACTGTAATTCGTTACGTTACCAGCAAAAATATTGTAATCAGATTAAAAGACACTTTTGAAAAACTAGATGATCACTTCGAGGATGACTTTTAAATTCAGAAAGGATGTGTGCAAAACAATGACACTTCTCTGTTTTCTCAATGATGTTCAAATCAACATTGAAAAATCAAATCAAATTGTATTTGTTACATGCGTTGACAGTGAAATGCTTATTTACAAGCCCTTAACCAACAATGTCGTTTAAGAAAAATAGGTGTTAAGTAAAAAATAGATAAGTAAAAAAGAAAAAAAAGAAATTATTAAAGAGCAGCAGTAAAATAATAGTAGCGAGGCTATATACAGGGGGTACCAAAACAGAGTCAATGCACAGGGGTACAGGTCAGCCGAGGTAATTGAGGTAATATGTACATGTAGGTAGGGGTAATGTGACTATTCATAAATAATAAACAAAGAGTAGCAGCAGTGTAAAAGAGGGGGGGGTGAGAATGCAAATTGTCGGGGTAGCCATTTGATTAACTGTTCAGTAGTCGTATGGCTTGGGGGTAGAAGCTGTGCAAGTTTAAGTTTGTTCAACCTGAAAGAGACTGACCACAAGTCAGAGACCACTATCAAATCAAATCAAATCAAATCAAATGTATTTATATAGCCCTTCGTACATCAGCTGATATCTCAAAGTGCTGTACAGAAACCCAGCCTAAAACCCCAAACAGCAAACAATGCAGGTGTAAAAGCACGGTGGCTAGGAAAAACTCCCTAGAAAGGCCAAAACCTAGGAAGAAACCTAGAGAGGAACCAGGCTATGTGGGGTGGCCAGTCCTCTTCTGGCTGTGCCGGGTGGAGATTATAACAGAATGTGGCCAAGATGTTCAAATGTTCATAAATGACCAGCATGGTCGAATAATAGTAAGGCAGAACAGTTGAAACTGGAGCAGTTTCAAGCAGAGTTGTGTATGATGACACAACAAATGGGATTGATAAATCGTGGGTAAAGAGCAGGAATGGGCTTTTGTTGGCTACAGTCCAAGCTATGTCTTCCAATGGTACGACTGCAGTCGGCATCCAAAGATTATCCAACTTTAATAAACTCTTGGAGGTAAGGATGACAGCAATGGTGTAGTCTACGACGATACGGATATCACTTATTATTGATATGTACATAGCGCATTGATGTGAAACACACTCTCATGTAGCTATTTGTGCCTCACAGGTTGTGGTTGTTGAGGATGGCTGTTCACAAATCTAAATGTGGATTTGAACACAATTATGGTTGAATTCAAGAAGTTTAAGCTGCCTATCAATCAGTTTTTTAAAGCAGTGAAGAATGCGCTCTTAAAACAGCAGCATCCTATGGAATAAAAGTGGTTATTTTATTGCTCAATCGAATTCACGCTGATTTAAAATAAAAAAAATTCTAACTCTCACACTTTTGAAAGAATTAAAGGGGCAATGTGTAGTTGCTACATCCATTTTTGGACGTATTAATTATATATAGGGGTGGCAGGGTAGCCTAGTGGTTAGAGCGTTGGACTAGGAAGGTTGCAAGTTCAAACCCCCGAGCTGACATGGTACAAATCTGGACTTATTAATTATATATATACACACTACCGTTCATAAGTTTGGGGTCACTTAGAAATGTCCTTGTTTTTGGGGGGTTTCTCACATGGAATAGCCTTCATTTCTCAGAACAAGAATAGACTGACGAGTTTCAGAAGAAAGTTCTTTGTTTCTGGCCATTTGGAGCCTGTAATCGAACCCACAAATGCTGACACTCCAGATACTCAACTAGTCTAAGAAGGCCAGTTTTATTGCTTCTTTAATTAGAAAAACAGTTTTCAGCTGTGCTAACATAATTGCAAAAGGGTTTTCTAATGATCAATTAGCCTTTTTAAAACAATAAACATGGATTAGCTAACACAATGTGCCATTGGAAAACAGGAGTGATGGTTGCTGATAATGGGCCTCTGCACAACTATTTAGATATTCCATTTAAAAATCAGCAGTTTCCAGCTACAATAGTCATTTATAACATTAACAATGTCTACACTGTATTTCTGATCAATTTGGTGTTATTTTAATGGACAAAAATTTAGATTTTCTTTAAAAAACAATGACATTTCTAAGTGACCCCAAACTTTTGAATGGTAGTGTATACAGTTGAAGTCGGACGTTTACATACACTTAGGTTGGAGTCATTAAAACTCAATCTTCAACCACTGCACAAATTTCTTGTTAACAAACTATCGTTTTCAAGTCGGTTATGACACTATCTACTTTGTGCATGACACAAGTCATTTTTCCAACAATTATTTACAGACAGATTATTTCACTAATAATTCGCTGTATCACAATTCCAGTGGGTCAGAAGTTTACATACACTAAGTTGACTTCATACAGCTTGGAAAATTCCAGAAAATTATGTCATGGCTTTAGAAGCTTCTGATAGGCTAATTGACATAATTTGAGACAATTGGAAGTGTACCTGTGGATGTATTTCAAGGCCTACCTTCAAACTCAGTGCCTCTTTGCTTGACATCATGGGAAAATCAAAAGAAATCGGCCAGGACGCATGACTTTCAACATTTGTCTCTCCCGAGCCCGTATGGGGGTTGTAGCGATGAGACAAGATAGTAGCTACTAACAATTGGATATCACGAAATTGGGGAGAAAAAGGGGTCAAATTCACACACACAAAAAAAAAAAGGGAGAGGCTTGCAAGCCGAAGAACACCATCCCAACCGTAAAGCAAGGGGGTGGCAGCATCATGTTGTGGGGGTACTTTGCTGCAGGAGGGACTGGTGCACTTCACAAGAGGAAGGAACATTTTGAGGAAGAAAAATGATGTGGATATATTGAAGCAACATCTCAAGACATCAGTCAGGAAGTTAAAGCTTGGTCGCAAATGGGTCTTCCAAATTGACAATGACCCCAGGCATACTTCCAAAGTAGTGGCAAAATGGCTTAAGGACAACAAAGTCAAGGTATTGGAGTGGCCATCACAAAGCCCTGACCTCAATCCCATAGAAAATGTGTGGGTAGAACTGAAAAAGTGTGTGCGAGCAAGGGAGCTTACAAACCCGACTCAGTTATACCAGCTCTGTCACGGCGAATGGGTCAAAATTTATCCAACTTATTGTGGGAAGCTTGTGGAAGGCTACCCGAAACGTTTGATCCAAGTTAAACAATTTAAAGACAATGCTACCAAATACTAATTGAGTGTATGTATACTTCTGACCCACTGGGGATGTGATGAAAGAAACAAAAGCTGAAATAAATCATTCTCTATACTATTAGCCATCAAAACTATGTAATTCCACAAATGGAATCATGTAGTGACCCCAAAAATGGTAAACAAATCTAAATATATTTTATATTTGAGATTCTTCAAATAGCCACATGTTGCCTTGATGACAGTTTTTCATACTCTTATCATTCTCTCAACCAGCTTCATGAGGTAGTCACCTGGAATGCATTTCAATTAACAGGTGTGCCTCTGAAAAGTTAATTTGTGCAATTTCTTTCCTTCTAAATGCGTTTTAGCCAATCAGTTGAGTTGTGACTAGGTGGGGGGTATACATAAGATAGCCTTATTTGGTAAAAGACCAAGTCCATATTATTTCAAGAACAGCTCAAATAAGCAAAGAGAAACAACAGTCCAGCAGTACTTGAAGACATGAAGGTCGTTCAATATGGAAATGTCAATAACAAGCGCTATGATAAACTGGCTCTCACGAGGACCACAACAGGAATGGAAGAACCAGAATTACTTCTGCTGCAGATTATACGTTTATTTATTTATTCATTAGAGTTACCAGCCTCACAAATTGCAGCCCAAATAAATGCTTCACGTAGTTCAAGTAACAGACACTTCTCAACATCAACTGTTCAGAGGAGACTGTGTGAATCAGACCTTCATGGTCGAATTGCTGCAAAGAAACCACTACTAAAGGACACCAATATAAGAAGAGACTTGCTTGGGCCAAGAAACACAAGCAATTTTATTTTACTTTTATTTTACTTTTATTTAACTAGGCAAGTCAGTTAAGATAAATTCTTATTTTCAATGACAGCCTAGGAACAGTGAGTTAACTGCCTTGTTCTGTGGCAGAACAACAGATTGTTACCTTGTTAGCTCTGGGAATTTATCTTGCAACCGTTCAGTTACTAGTCCAACGATCTAACCACTAGGATACCTGCCGCAATGGACATTAGACCAGTGGAAATCTGTCCTTTGGTCTGGAGTCCAAATTTGAGATTTATGATTCCAACCGCTGTGTCTTTGTGAGACGATGTGTGGGTGAGCGGATGATCTCCGCATTTGTAAATCTCACCTTGAAGCATGGAGGAGGTGTATGGTGTGGGGGTGCTTTGCTGGTGACACTGTCTGTGATTTATTTAGAATTCAAGGCACACTTAATCAGCATGGCTCCCTCAGGACTCTGCCGCGATACGCCATCCCATCTGGTTTGGGCTTAGTGGGACTATCATTTGTTTTTCAACAGGACAATGACGCAACAAACCTCCAGGCTGTAAAAGGGCTATTTTCCCAAGAATGAGAGTGATGGAGTGCTGCATCAGATGACCTGGCCTCAACAATCCCCCGACCTCAACCAAATTCAAATTCAAATTTATTTAGAAAGCCCTTTTTACATCAGCTGATGTCTCAAAAGTGCTGTAGAGAAACCCAGCCTAAAACCCAAAACAGCAAGCAATGCAAGTGTAGTTCCTCCTAGGCCAGAACCTAGGAGGAAACCTAGAGAGGAACCAGGCTATGAGAGGTGGCCAGTCCTATTCTGGCTGTGCCGGGTGGAGATTATAACAGAACATGGCCAAGATGTTCAAATATTCATAGATGACCGATAATAATAATAATAATAATAATAATAATAATAAATTGAGATGGTTTGGGATGAGTCGAACCGCAGAGTGAAGGAAAAGCAGCCAACAAGTACTCAGCATATGTGGGAACTCCTTCAAGGCTGTTGGAAAATCATTCCAGGTGAAGCTGGTTGAGAGAATGCCAAGACTGTGCAAAGCTGTGATCAAGGCAAAGGGTGGCCATTTGAAGAATCTTAAATATAAAACATATTTGACATTTTTGAACACTTCTTTGGTTACTAGATGATTCCATGTGTTATTTCATAGTTTTGATGTCTTCACTATTATTCTACAATGTAGAAAATAGTACAAATACAGACAAACCCTGGAATGAGTCAGTGTTCTTAAAACCTCTTTGGGCTGAGATCCCGCTAACGGGACCGATATGACAACCGCCAGTGATATGACAACAGCCAGTGAAAGTGCAGTGCGCCAAATTCAAAAGAACAGAAATCCCCTAAATTAAAATTCCTCAAACATACAAGTATTTTACACCATTTTAAACATACACTTGTTGTTAATCCCACCACAGTGTCCGATTTCAGAAAGGCTTTATGATGAAAGCAAACCAAACGATTATGTTAGGTCAGAGCCAAGTCACAGAAAACCAGCCATTTTTCCAGCCAAAGAGAGGAGTCACAAAAAGCAGAAATAGAGATAAATTAATCACTAACCTTTGATGATCTTCATCAGATGAAACTCATAGGACTCCTTCATGTTACACAATACACATGTTTTGTTCAATAAAGTTCATTATTATATCAAAGAATCTCAGTATACATTGGGATGTTATGTTCAGTAGTTCCAAAAACATTCGGTGATTTTGCAGAGAGCCACACCAATTTACAGAAATACTCATAATAAACATTGATAAAAGATACAACTATTATGCATGGAATTACAGATACACTTCTCCTTATTAAAACCGCTGTCAGATTTCAAGAAAGCTTTAACGAAAAAGCACACCATGCAATAATCTGAGTACAGCGCTCAGAGACCAAAACAACCCAAACAGATCTCCGCCATGTTGTGTAGTCAACAGAAGTCAGCAATAGCATTATAAATATTCACTTACCATTGATGATCTTCATCAGAATGCACTCCCAGGAATCCCAGTTCCACAATAAACGTTTGTTTTGTTCAATAATGTCCATCATTTATGTCCAAATACCTCCTTTTTGTTTGTGTGTTTAGCCCAGTAATCCAAATTCACGACGCACGATCACTAGGTTCAGACGAAAAGTCAAAAAGTTCCGTTACAGTCCGTAGAAACATGTCAAACGATGTATAGAATCAATCTTAAGAATGTTTTTAACAAAAATCTTCAACAATGTTCCAACCGGAGAATTCCTTTGGCTGTAGAAATGCAATGGAACTCAAGCTAACTATCACGTGAACGTGCGTGGTCAGCTCATGCCTCTCTGGCAGACCTCTGACTCATTCGCCTCTTATTCGCCCCCACTTCACAGTAGAAGCACCAAACAAGGTTCTAAAGACTATTGACATCTCGTGGAAGCCTTAGGAAGTGCAATATGATACTGTGTATTCAATAGGGAATGAGTTGAAAAACTACAAACCTCAGATTTCCCACTTCCTGGTTGGATTTTTTTTCTCAGGTTTTTCCCTGCCATATGAGTTCTGTTATACTCACAGACATCATTCAAACAGTTTTAGAAACTTCATAGTGTTCCTATCCTAATAATATGCATATATTAGGCCTGAGTAGCAGACAGTTTACTCTGAGCACCTTATTCATCCAAGCTACTCAATACTGCTCCCAGCCATAACAAGTTCAACTTTGGACCAGTAGTGTATATATTTGGCCAGCTATGTAAACTTTAACATTGATTTATTCTGCAATTTATAGCATACATTTTTGTCTTCTTGTAATGCCTCTTAAGGGGAAAGTAATCTAAAAGTAACGGAATGTAATCAGATAACGTCACTGAGTTTGTGTAATCCAAAGGTTTCGTTACTGACTACAATTTTGGACAGGTAACTACTGTAGTAACTGTAATGGATTACATTTAGAAAGTAAACTACCCAACCCTGAGAGTTAATTAATGTACAACATGGTATAATTACAGTACATCTCTATGCTTGTTAGGATATTAAAACGACTCTGACATTAATTGTTTCCTTTTCAGGTGTTAATTGCCACACAGAATGTGCTCTAATGAACAACAAGCAAAAACAGTTCAGGATCGTCATTTATTATCCATTATCCATTACAGATCTTTAGTCCAGTAGAAACATGCAGCTTACTAAACCACATGGGTATTTTACAATACAGAATCATATTTATTGTATACCACAGTATCGTTTTCTTGTATATTCTTAGAAGCTAATTATGTAAGAACTACTGCATGCACTGCATATATTGATACATACTGTAGATACAGTTTCTACTGTAGATAGGTACTGTAAATACTTACACTATAGATCGTGTAAATAAATACTGTTGATATTTGTATTATTTATTAACCTTTATTGTACCAGGTAAGTTGACTGAGAGCACGTTCTCATTTACAGCAATGACCTGGGGAATAGTTACAGAGGAGAGGAGGATGAATGAACCAATTGGAAGCTGGGTTAGGTGGTCATGATGGTATGAGGGCCAGCTTGGTAATTTAGCCCGGACACCAGGGTTAACACCCCTACTCTTACGAAAGTGCCATGGGATATTTACTGACCAGAGAGTCAGGACACCAGTTTAACGTCCCAGCACCCTACACAGGGCAATGTTCCCAATAACTTCCCTGGGACACTTTTTTTAGACCAGAGGAAAGAGTGCCTCCTACTGTTCCTCCAACACGACTTTGAAGAGCATCTGGTCTCCCATCGAAGGACTGATGAAGACCAACCCTGCTTAGTTTCAGAGGAAAACCAGCAGTGGGAAGCAGGGTGATATGCTGCTGGCAAGTGGTGTTGGATACAGTAGAAACATACTGTATATATTAGGGCTGACCCCATTTAGTTGACTGGTTGATTGTTTGGTTGATAGGCTGTCAGTAGATAGAGATTCCTTTAGTTGAGCAGTCACAATTATTTTGTTTTTTTCATGGTGCACAAGACTTCTGTCTGATTCGCTCCTGTCCCAGTGGACGAATCCATTGGCGAGGCCGCGGGGATGGCACAGTCCATCACTAAGGCATGTGAAACTGAAATTGTATACGATTATATTATGTAAAAATAATGGTGCAACACTAATAAATCTATTATTATTTTATAACAAATTCGCTTTCTCCCACGTTGGATACAGTCTCTGTCCGCAGTTCTAAAACAATCTTCAGTTCATCGTAGAATTGGTGGCTTTCTCTATGTTGCTATGTGCATAATAGCAACGTTAACCAGCATATTGGGATTGAGAGCAATGCAGAGGCAGCAGCAGCAGATGAGGAAACAGCCTGTGATGGCCGTTGGTGGAAGAAGGTGAGGACCAAGGTGCAGCGTGCTACGTGTTCATCTTTTTATTTGGAACTGAACACTGAATACAAAAAACAACAAAGAGACCGACCGAAAAAGTTCTGTCTGGTGCAGACACAAAAACAGAAAGCAACTACCCACAAACACAGGTGGGAACAGGCTACCTAAGTATGGTTCTCAATCAGAGACAACAATTGACAGCTTCCTCTGATTGGGAACCATACCAGGCCAAAAAACAGAAATACAACACACAGAACTAAACATAGAATGAAAAACATAGAATGCCCACCCCAACGCACACCCGGACCAAACCAAAATAGAGACATAAAAAAGGAACTAAGGTCAGAACGAGACACAGCCCTTGCCTTAGCTTAGTTGTTTAAGACAATTGAGGAAAGAGGAAACCCCAACTTAATTAGGTCTATAATCAACAGCCTAACTGTTAAATGTGCCTTGATTTATAAATCATCCATATATATCAACCAAAAAATGACAGATCTTACTTCTGTTGCCTGTTTGAGTGTTTGTTTAATAGCCTACTGATTCCGTGAGCACCAAGCCTCATGCAATGGAAACATGTCTGATAAAGCAATTTCACAGATTCGGCTCTTTTTATTCTTTGCTACGCTGTAAAAGGCTTTACATTTGTTTTCGTTCGAACAGACTAGTATTACTTATCAATTATTTTGTGTTGTTTACACTGTTCCAAACTGGCAGAAATTGTCACACAGAATATACATGCAACTCTCACTCCTCTACCCTCCTTTTTCTTGATCTCCTTCTTATTGTTATTATTACAATTATTATTATGATCATCATTATAATAAGTAATGTCATTATAAATATTAGGTTTGTTATCGTAGTAGCCTTGTATTAAGCTGTAGGCCTAAGAGCACGTCCTGTTTAGTCTTGGTACCGTAACTTACTTAGGCCTATATTTCAATATATTATGCTACTATATCAATCAATTAATAATTTGTTCATGCCATCACACAGCATATGAGACATTCATGCCTTGAAATGCAATCAATAACTTTTGTTTTAAAATTAAAGAACAAAGGGAGCTTTGAATAATTAGCCTAAACAATGAATTGCAACTGCAATTCACGAATGAGTGCAAATGTTTTTAGTCTGCTGTAATAAACTCTTTGTGTTTTTTTTCTTCATTAGAACAGACTCTCTGGTACACTTATTTATTCAGTATTTACACTGTTCCAATGGTCAGAAAAAAATATATTGTAATCTAAGAGCATCTGTTTGGCACACACAATACTCACGCGGCGCTTGCTCCTATACCCTCCTTTTTCTGGATCTCCATTAGTTTCCACAACTAAATCAAATGTCTTCCACACATCTGACTTCCCCTTTCCCTCCTGAGCAACCAGTAAACATTTGCCATTTTCAAGTTTATTTTTCACATCCTCTGCTTTCTAGGGAGTTTTTCCTAGTCACCGTGCTTCTACACCTGCATTGCTTGCTGTTTGGGGTTTTAGGCTGGGTATCTGTTCAGCACTTTGTGACATCAGCTGATGTAAGAAGGGCTTTATAAATACATTTGATTGATTGATACTGCAGATACACACTGTAAATACTGTAGATATATACTGTAGATATATACTGTAAGTATATACTGTAGATATATACTGTATATACTGTAGATAGATACTGTAGATATATACTGTAAGTATATACTGTAGATATATACTGTATATACTGTAGATAGATACTGTATATACTGTAGACTGTACACACACACACACACTCACACACTCACACACACACACACACACACACACACACACACACACACACACACACACACACACACACACACACACACACACACACACACACACACTCACACACACCGTTCATGTACATGCTATTAAAACAGAGAGAACAGCTATGCAATAAATGATAAAAACATTTACTTTCCTAAAGTTTGTAGGTTACAGGTTACAGATCCAGAGCGATCTAAAGGGGTTGCAGAGGTTAAATTCCCGAGGAAGAGATTGTGGAGATGAACCTAAAAACATGGGAACCCAGCCTTAGGCTTTTACAGCCCTCAGATCCTCCGCTGTTGCCTGGAAACCAAGCATCATTTATTTTCTTTACTTCCATTCTGTCTCCCTATCCGACCATATCATGTGTGGCGTTAAACACGATTAGGTGAATGGCTTGGTTAAGAGGAAGTCATAGGAAATCATACAATCACAGAACCAAGTTCTAGGAAGACACACAGTAAGAAAGGTATTGCGGCATACACCGAGAAAGAGAGAGAAGATTTGATTGAAACACACACTGCTCTCCTAGCTCCAGACTTTTCTATATTCTCTGTCTATATAGTCCTACTTCTCTCCTCTGAACTCAACTCTTCAATATCAGAATCTCATCTTTAAAGCAGGCAGGGTTTTCATCCTTGTGATATGCATAAACCCTAATGCCTTAAATTGTCAGGGAGGTTGGATATCAGTTTTAGAAAACATGTCTGCTCACTGTAAGCTGCTCCCACAAGTGCTCTTTAATGAGGATCTAATGCATAGTGCTGAAAGCTTCTGTTAAAGAAAGAAGTGAAAGAGGAGAAGTGGAAGGAAGAGAAGGTGTAGAGAGAAGGGGAAAGAGAGGAGGAGAAGGGGTGAGGGTGAGGTAGAATAAATTGGTGTGAAGGTGTGCTCATAGAGTTGAAGAGTTGATTTCCTATTGACCTTTACCACCACACCCACCAGCTCCTCCTCCTCTTCCTCCTCCTCCATCATACAGCTCATCCGTAGCACCAGTCCAGGCTAGTCTCACAATACACTCTAGGAGTGTACAGTTCCAATGTTATGACCCCGGATTGATTTCCATTCAACCCCCCACTCCCGCCACACCAAGAAACATAATACTTGTAACAAGCTAGATAAATAGTTATTTTCATGCTACCGTATAGATGCATGAGAAATTTTGCTGCTATAATAGTGATGATAGTAAGCAAAATGGTAGACTCCACGCACTGGTGCTGTAAAGATACCTGCAGAAGAGGAAGAACAGTGAGAGACGAGTACAGAGTTACAGACATACGAGTACAGAGTTACAGACATGCGAGTACAGAGTTACAGACATACGAGTACAGAGTTACAGACATACGAGTACAGAGTTACAGACATACGAGTACAGAGTTACAGACATACGAGTACAGAGTTACAGACATGCGAGTACAGAGTTACAGACATACGAGTACAGAGTTACAGACACGAGTACACAGAGTTAGAAACATACGAGTAGAGAGTTAGAGACAAACGAGTATAGAGTTACAGACATATGAGTAGACAGAGTTAGAGACATACGAGTAGAGTTAGAGGCATACGAGTACAGAGCTGGAGACGTACAAATACAGAGTTAGAGACATATGAGTAGAGAGTTACAGACATACGAGTACAGAGTTACAGACATTTGAGAACAGAGTTACAGACATACGAGTACAGAGTTACAGACATACGAGTACAGAGTTACAGACATACGAGTACAGAGTTACAGACATACGAGTACAGAGTTAGAGACAAATGAGTACAGAGTTACAGACATAAGAACACACAATGTGCAATAATAAACATAAACAATAGACATAGAAGTTGGAACACTTTACAGAAAGACCTGAAACTAGATCATTTTACGCCATTTGATGATTTGAAATCCCCGATTGGAGAGCTGCTGACCAACGAATGCCCACGTTCTTAAACCTAATCTTTTGTCTGCATCATTTCTGCATCATTTCCAATCCCCTATATATATATTTTGTAAATATATATATTTACATACACACAGTTTCAGTCAAAAGTTTGGACACACCTACTCATTCAAGGGTTTTTCTTTATTTTTACTTTTTTCTACGTTGTAGAACAATGGTGAAGACATCAAAACTATGAAACATCACATATGGAATTATGTAGTAACCAAAAAAGATTCTTCAAAGAAGCCACCCTTTGCCTTGAATACATATTTGCACTCTTTATCACGCCCTGATCTGTTTCAACAGTCTTTGTGCTTGTCTCCACCCCCCTCCAGGTGTGGCCCATATTCCCCATTATCCCCTGTGTACTTATACCTGTGTTCTCTGTTTGTCTGTTGCCAGTTTGTCTTGTTTGTCAAGCTTACCAGAGTTTTTCCAGTCAGCTCCTGCTTTTCCTCTCTTTTTCTCACCCTCCTGGTTTTTAACCCTTGCCGTTCCTGATCCTGAACCCGCCCGCCTGACCACTCTGCCTGACACTTAGCCTGCCTGTCATCCGGTGCCTTTGTTGCTGTAATAAGCATTGTTACTTCGACACGGTCTGCATCTGGGTACTCTTGGCATTCTCTCAACCAGCTCCCCTGGAATGCTTTTCCAACAGTCTTGAAGGAGTTCCCATATATGCTGAGCACTTGTTGGCTGCTTTTCCTTCACTCTGTGGTCCAACTCATCCTAAACCATCTCAATTGGGTTGAGGTCGGGGGATTGTGGAGGCTAGGTCATCTGATGCAGCACTCCATCACACTCATTCTTGGTCAAATAGCCCTTACACAGCCTAGAGGTGTGTTGTGTCATTGTCCTTTTGAAAAACAAATGATATTCCCACTAAGCGTAAATCATATGGGATGGCGTATCGCTGCAGAATGCTGTGGCAGCCATACTGGTTAAGTGTGCCTTGAATTCTAAATATATCACAGACAGTATCACCAGCAAAGCACCCCCAAACCATCACAGCTCCTCCTCTATGCTTCACTGTGGGAACCACACATGCAGAGGTCATCCGTTCACCTACTCTGCATTTCACAAACACACAGTGCTTTGAATCAAGACATCAAAACTTTGAAATAACACATTTGGAATCATGCAGTAACTAAAAAAGTGTTAAACAAATAAAAACATGTTTAATATTTTAGATTCTTCGAAGTAGCCAACCTTTGCCTTGATGACAGCTTTGCACACTCTTGGCATTCTCTGAAGTATTACATGTTTAAATGTAGAATGCATTACAATGAACAGGTGTGCCTTGTTTTTAATTTTCATTTACTTTACCTTTATTTAACTAGGCAAGTCAGTTAAGAACAAATTCTTATTTACAATGACGGGCTACACCAACCAAACCCGGACGACCTGTGTGCCGCCCTATGGGACTTCCAATCACCTCTGGATGTGATACAGCCTGGATTCAGACAAGGGACACCTCTAGCACTGAGATGCAGTGCCTTAGACCACTGCGCCACTCAATAGCCCTAAAGCAATAAACCATGTGCCATGGAATCAGTACATCGAAAATCTCTTCGCAACTATTTTGTATTTATTTTTTACCTTTATTTAACTAGACAAGTCAGTTAAAAGATGAAACTCTTATTTTACAATGCCGGCCTACCCTTCCCTAACCCGATGCAGTGCCTTAGACCGCTGCGCCTCTCGGAAGCTATATTGCACAGCTGTACATTTTTTGGTCCTTAAATGTTATTTTTTATCACAATTCTCTTTATGTATACCGAGTATCTCCACATCCCCGTCAGACCATTTTATTGGTAAGGTGGTCAGATCAGGGTTGACGTTTACGCAGCATCATCATGGACGAGTTGATAGCCATCAGGGAGCCCCGCAGTGGCCACGCAGTGACCTACGTCACCTCCCATTGGGTGCACCACGAACCACTGACCCCATGGTACCGGTGAAAGTCGATGGACACGACACTGAAGCTCTATTGGACTCCGGGAGTGTGGTTACGCTCGTAGCCGCGAGCCTGCTTGCCCAGGGGACACAATGTGGCTGTTTCCTGTGTCCACGGTGACACCAAGCGGTATCCAACCGTACAGGCCAACATCGTGATGCCACAAGGGAGCTGCCAAATGATGGTGGGTGCCGTCCCAGAGTTGCCTCCCCCCGGTGAACAACTGGAGGAGACCCTCATCTTCCCCTTCATTGATTTTATGGGACCAGCCGAGACCAACTGAGGGAACAGTTCTTGACTGCCCAGATGGAGGATCCAAACTAGAAATCCGCCGCAGCCCAAGTGATAGCGTTGGATAGCCAGCTACTTCCGGGTGCGCACCTGGGAATGGAGAAGACCCAGGATCGGATCGCTGCCCGGTTCCACTGGCCCAGGATGAGGAGGGCCGTGGAGTAGCTGCCCGGAGTGTCAAATCACTGCCAAAGCACACTTCCGAAACCCGCTGGACACCAATCATCAGGGTGCCCAAAGAGGCATTGAGTTTGAAGGTGGGCCTTGAAATACTCCCACAGGTACACCTCTAATTGACTCAAATTATGTCAATTAGCCTATCAGAAGCTTCTAAAGCCATGACATCATTTTCTGGAATTTTCCAAGCTGTTTAAAGGCACTTAATACTTAATGTATGTAACTTCTGACCCACTGGAATGTGATACAGTGAATTATAAGTTAAATAATCTGTCAGTAAACCATTTTTGGAAAAATTACTTGTGTCATGTCAAAACTATAGTTTGTTAACAAGACATTTGTGGAATGGTTGAAAAACGTGATTTAATGACTCCAACATAAGTTAAGTGTATGTAAACTTTCTATTTCACCAGTAAGGAACATATGAGAACACAATGTGCAGCACAAATGTCTATATTCTTCAGCATGTAAAGATTTTCTGTTTTCTGGCTGTGAGTTGTTGCCAATGTTGGTGAAGCTTTCTGTAGACCAGGGTGGTCATTGTGTTGAAGGGTCTGTAGTTCCCGTCAGCTCCATGGCCAGCCTAGAATGCCACCTTTGGTTTGGCTGAGATACATGAAGAGGGAGAAGATTTTATACCTGCTTGATGCCAACATCATACTTCTTTAATATCATATATTTTTGCTTCAGTTTTGATCGAAACCCCCTCATCATCTGTCTTAACTAATCTTAGACACCCAGATGTTACAATACCATTTAAGTTAGGCAGTCGTTGGGTTAGTCTGAACAGATCATAAGGACATCAGATTCAGTAAATTAGGACTGTGTTACCTGCATTCTCCTTCAACTCCTCCACCTGGCTCTCACTGACACTCAGTCTACCCTCCACGTTTCTCAGCTCAGTCACTGTGGTGCTCAGTCTACCCTCTAATTTTCTCAGCTCAGTCTCTGTGGTGCTCAGTCTACCCTCTACGTTTTTCAGCTCAGTCACTGTGGTGCTCAGCTGGGATCTTTGAACTGGAGAGATAGGAACAGCAAGATTTTAAATCTTTAGTGTCAGAACAAATGCAAACCACATTCTTTGTGGGACAGATATGCTGTAAGTCGGGTTGCAAAATCCTGGTAACTTTCCCAAATTCACAGGTTTTCCAGAAATCTTGGTTGGAGGATTCCAGAATGTCCTGCTTATCTTCCAACCAGGATTTCCTAAAAAACTAGGAATTGTGTGACCGTCAGCATAATTTTTCAACACTAATTGTAAGTCTTCCAATTTCACATTACCTTCTTTCTCTGATCTTATGCTCTGTGACTACGTTCTGTGTCTCTGAACTGATCTTATTCTCTGTGACTATGTTCTGTGTCTCTGAACTGATCTCATTCTCTGTGACTGTGTTATGTGTCTCTGAACTGATCTTATTCTCTGTGACTACGTTCTGTGTCTCTGAACTGATCTTATTCTCTGTGACTGTGTTCTGTGTCTCTGAACTAATCTTGTTCTCTTTTACTATGTTCTGTTTCTCTGCCCCAGTCAGACCCAAGCACAGCAACACCAGCAGAGCTACAATATCCCTCAATGCTTACCTGTCCTGGACTAGATCTATGTGAAATGCGTAGCTCTGTTGTGTCTTTATGATGTGTCTATTGTGTCTCTATGGAAACGGGCAGCTGTTCAAAGGCACTTATATACCTAGCACTCCGTATCTTTAAATTAGATTATTTAGCAACATTTTCACCAATGAGCTAATTTTATCTACGTGTTCACGGAAAGTCATCACCATATTGTCTTATCTATGGATTTTGATAACATTTGTTTCCTGGAACAATTTTCACAGCCACACAAACAGAGAAACATTTCTTCCATAGTATCAAATGAACCCATAGCTAAATATTTATTTCATTTTATTAAATTGGGATAGATACAATTAAATAATTGAAATATTGAAAAGTCAACAGTCGTATGCATTGCATCATTACACCTTATAGCTTACGCTAATTTACAGTACTTG
Source organism: Oncorhynchus nerka (assembly GCF_034236695.1). Taxonomy (NCBI): domain Eukaryota; kingdom Metazoa; phylum Chordata; class Actinopteri; order Salmoniformes; family Salmonidae; genus Oncorhynchus; species Oncorhynchus nerka. The sequence goes on along the minus strand of NC_088398.1, from coordinate 74,447,327 downwards.
TCCCTTGTCCTGGTCAGTATATCTGCTTTAGGGACAAGGAGGCACACCGTCAGATCCTGTTTATTTTTATCAACTATCACACCGTAATTTAGTTTGATATCAGCATTTCCCTCTAAAGTTTACTTACATCTGGACAGTTTGAACAAATCACAGTGTAAATACAATTGCAGTATGTACAATTTGTCCGATATTTGCCTCGGCCTCCCGTCTTTTCACGTACTTAGCAACATGAGACTAGTCCATTAGTGACTAAACTTTCAATAATACACCTTGTTTTCAGTTCCTGTGATGATTACTGAGTGAATAGCAGAATGCCATTGAAGTTGCTGAAATTTGAATTATTGTCAAAGAGCCATGAACCTGCCCATAGACGGACATAGACCTCATCTCCCTTCTCCAACAATGCTGTGATGCCATTAGATCCCATGGCGTTGCCATTGTCTATACTACCAGCAATAGTTACAAGATTTTGCTCATTCTTAAACAGGGATGCATGAGAATCTTTGCTGTTATAATAGTGATGATAGTAAGCAAAATGGTAGACTCCACGCACTGGTGCTGTAAAGATACCTGCAGAAGAGGAAGAACAGTTAGGGGCAAGTACAGAGTTACAGACATACGAGTATAGAGTTACAGACATACGTGTACAGAGTTACAGACATACGAGTACACAGAGTTACAGACATACGAGTACACAGAGTTACAGACATACGAGTACAGAGTTACAGACATACGAGTACACAGAGTTACAGACATATGAGTACAGAGTTACAGACATACGAGTACAGAGTTACAGACATACGAGTACACAGAGTTACAGACATACGAGTACACAGAGTTACAGACATACGAGTACAGAGTTACAGACATACGAGTGCACAGAGTTACAGACATACGAGTACAGAGTTACAGACATACGAGTACAGAGTTACAGACATACGAGTACAGAGAGTTACAGACATTGTAGTACAAAAGTTACAGACATACGAGTACAGAGTTACAGACATACGAGTACACAGAGTTACAGACATTGGAGTACAGAGTTACAGATATATATGTAGAGATATAAGAATACAGAGTTACAGACATTGGAGTACAGAGTTGCAGACATATGAGCACAGAGTTACAGATATACTGGTATAGAGTTACAGATGTACAAGTATAGAGTTACAGACATATGAGTACAGAGTTATAGACATACGAGTACAGAGTTACAGACATATATGTAGAGCTATAAGAGTACAGAGTTACAGATATACGACTACAGAGTTACAGACATATGAGTAAAGAGTTAGAGAGATATGGGTAAAGACTTACAGACATATTGAAACCGAGTTACAGACATACGAGTACAGATATAAGAGTGCAGAGTTACAGGCATACGAGTACAGATATAAGAGTACATAGTTACAGACATACGAGTACAGAGGTACAGACATACGAGTACAGAGTTACAGACATATATGTAGAGATATACGAGTACAGAGTTACAGATATACGAATACAGAGTTACAGATATATGGGTACAGAGTTACCGATATAAGAGTACAGAGTTACAGACATAAATGTAGAGATATAAGAGTACAGAGTCACAGATATACGAGTACAGAGTTACAGACATACGAGTACAGATATAAGAGTACAGAGTTACAGGCATACAAGTACAGATATAAGAGTACATAGTTACAGACATACGAGTCCAGAGTTACAGACATACGAGTACAGAATTACAGACATATATGTAGAGATATACGAGTACAGAGTTACAGATATACGAGTACAGAGTTACAGATATATGGGTACAGAGTTACCGATATAAGAGTACAGAGTTACAGACATAAATGTAGAGATATAAGAGTACAGAGTTACAGATATACGAGTACAGAGTTACAGACATATATGTAGAGATATAAGAGTACAGAGTTACAAATATAAGAGTATAGAGTTACAGACATATGAGTCCAGAGTTACAGATATATGGGTACAGAGTTACAGACATATATGTAGAGATATAAGAGTACAGAGTTACAGATATACGAGTACAGAGTTACAGACATACTAGTACAGATATAAGAGTACATAGTTACAGACATATGAGTCCAGAGTTACAGATATACGAGTACAGAGTTACAGACATATATATAGAGATATACGAGTACAGAGTTACAGATATAAGAGTACAGAGTTACAGACATATATGTAGAGGTATAAGAGTACAGAGTTACAGACATACGAGTACAGAGTTACAAACATATATATAGAGAAATACGAGTACAGAGTTACAGAAATACGAGTACAGAGTTACAGACATATATGTAGAGATATACGAGTACAGAGTTACAGATATAAGAGTATAGAGTTACAGACATACGAGTCCAGAGTTACAGACATACGAGTACAGAGTTACAGACCTACGAGTACAGAATTACAGACATATATGTAGAGATATACGAGTACAGAGTTACAGATATACGAGTACAGAGTTACAGATATATGGGTACAGAGTTACAGATATACGAGTACAGAGTTACAGACATATATGTAGAGATATAAGAGTACAGAGTTACAGATATAAGAGTACAGAGTTATAGACATATATGTAGAGATATAAGAGTACAGAGTTACAGACATACGAGTACAGAGTTACAGACATATATGTAGAGATATACGAGTACAGAGTTACAGATATACGAATACAGAGTTACAGATATATGGGTACAGAGTTACCGATATAAGAGTACAGAGTTACAGACATAAATGTAGAGATATAAGAGTACAGAGTCACAGATATACGAGTACAGAGTTACAGACATACGAGTACAGATATAAGAGTACAGAGTTACAGGCATACAAGTACAGATATAAGAGTACATAGTTACAGACATACGAGTCCAGAGTTACAGACATACGAGTACAGAATTACAGACATATATGTAGAGATATACGAGTACAGAGTTACAGATATACGAGTACAGAGTTACAGATATATGGGTACAGAGTTACCGATATAAGAGTACAGAGTTACAGACATAAATGTAGAGATATAAGAGTACAGAGTTACAGATATACGAGTACAGAGTTACAGACATATATGTAGAGATATAAGAGTACAGAGTTACAAATATAAGAGTATAGAGTTACAGACATATGAGTCCAGAGTTACAGATATATGGGTACAGAGTTACAGACATATATGTAGAGATATAAGAGTACAGAGTTACAGATATACGAGTACAGAGTTACAGACATACTAGTACAGATATAAGAGTACATAGTTACAGACATATGAGTCCAGAGTTACAGATATACGAGTACAGAGTTACAGACATATATATAGAGATATACGAGTACAGAGTTACAGATATAAGAGTACAGAGTTACAGACATATATGTAGAGGTATAAGAGTACAGAGTTACAGACATACGAGTACAGAGTTACAAACATATATATAGAGAAATACGAGTACAGAGTTACAGAAATACGAGTACAGAGTTACAGACATATATGTAGAGATATACGAGTACAGAGTTACAGATATAAGAGTATAGAGTTACAGACATACGAGTCCAGAGTTACAGACATACGAGTACAGAGTTACAGACCTACGAGTACAGAATTACAGACATATATGTAGAGATATACGAGTACAGAGTTACAGATATACGAGTACAGAGTTACAGATATATGGGTACAGAGTTACAGATATACGAGTACAGAGTTACAGACATATATGTAGAGATATAAGAGTACAGAGTTACAGATATAAGAGTACAGAGTTATAGACATATATGTAGAGATATAAGAGTACAGAGTTACAGACATACGAGTACAGAGTTACAGACATATATGTAGAGATATACGAGTACAGAGTTACAGATATACGAGTACAGAGTTACAGACATAAATTTAGAGATATGAGTACAGAGTTACAGATATACGAGTACAGAGTTACAGACATATATGTAGAGATATAAGAGTATAGAGTTACAGACATATGAGTCCAGAGTTACAGACATACGAGTACAGAGTTACAGACATACGAGGACAGAGTTACAGACATATATATAGAGATATACGAGTACAGAGTTACAGATATACGAGTACAGAGTTACAGATATATGGGTACAGAGTTACAGATATAAGAGTACAGAGTTACAGACATATATGTAGAGATATAAGAGTACAGAGTTACAGATATACGAGTACAGAGTTACAGACATACTAGTACAGATGTAAGAGTACATAGTTACAGACATATGAGTCCAGAGTTACAGATATACGAGTACAGAGTTACAGACATATATATATAGAGATATACGAGTACAGAGTTACAGAAATACGAGTACAGAGTAACAGATATATGAGTACAGAGTTACAGACATATATGTAGAGATATAAGAGTACAGAGTTACAGATATACGAGTACAGAGTTACAGACATACTAGTACAGATATAAGAGTACATAGTTACAGACATATGAGTCCAGAGTTACAGACATACGAGTACAGATATAAGAGTACAGAGTTACAGGCATACGAGTACAGATATAAGAGTACATAGTTACAGACATACGAGTCCAGAGTTACAGACATACGAGTACAGAATTACAGACATATATGTAGAGATATAAGAGTACAGAGTTACAGACATACGAGTACAGAGTTACAGACATATATATAGAGATATACGAGTACAGAGTTACAGATGTACGAGTACAGAGTTACAGATATATGGGTACAGAGTTACAGATATAAGAGTACAGAGTTACAGACATAAATGTAGAGATATAAGAGTACAGAGTTACAGATATACGAGTACAGAGTTACAGATATATGGGTACAGAGTTACAGATATACGAGTACAGAATTACAGACATATATGTAGAGATATATGAGTACAGAGTTACAGATATACGAGTACAGAGTTACAGATATATGGGTACAGAGTTACCGATATAAGAGTACAGAGTTACAGACATAAATGTAGAGATATAAGAGTACAGAGTTACAGATATACAGGTACAGAGTTACAGACATATATGTAGAGATATAAGAGTACAGAGTTACAGATATAAGAGTATAGAGTTACAGACATATGAGTCCAGAGTTACAGATATATGGGTAGAGAGTTACAGACATATATGTAGAGATATAAGAGTACAGAGTTACAGATATACGAGTACAGAGTTACAGACATACTAGTACAGATATAAGAGTACATAGTTACAGACATATGAGTCCAGAGTTACAGATATACGAGTACAGAGTTACAGACATATATATAGAGATATACGAGTACAGAGTTACAGATATAAGAGTACAGAGTTACAGACATATATGTAGAGATATAAGAGTACAGAGTTACAGACATACGAGTACAGAGTTACAGACATATATATAGAGATATACGAGTACAGAGTTACAGATATATGGGTACAGAGTTACAGATATAAGAGTACAGAGTTACAGACATAAATGTAGAGATATAAGAGTACAGAGTTACAGATATACGAGTACAGAGTTACAGACATATATGTAGAGATATAAGAGTACAGAGTTACAGATATAAGAGTATAGAGTTACAGACATATGAGTCCAGAGTTACAGATATATGGGTACAGAGTTACAGACATATATGTAGAGATATAAGAGTACAGAGTTACAGATATACGAGTACAGAGTTACAGACATACTAGTACAGATATAATAGTACATAGTTACAGACATATGAGTCCAGAGTTACAGACATACGAGTACAGATATAAGAGTACAGAGTTACAGGCATACGAGTACAGATATAAGAGTACATAGTTACAGACATACGAGTCCAGAGTTACAGACATACGAGTACAGAATTACAGACATATATGTAGAGATATACGAGTACAGAGTTACAGATATACGAGTACAGAGTTACAGATATATGGGTACAGAGTTACCGATATAAGAGTACAGAGTTACAGACATAAATGTAGAGATATAAGAGTACAGAGTTACAGATATACGGGTACAGAGTTACAGACATATATATAGAGATATACGAGTACAGAGTTACAGATATACGAGTATAGAGTTACAGATAAATGGGTACAGAGTTACTGATATAAGAGTACAGAGTTACAGACATATATGTAGAGATATAAGAGTACAGAGTTACAGACATATATTTAGAGATATAAGAGTACAGAGTTACAGATATAAGAGTACAGAGTTACAGACATACGAGTCCAGAGTTACAGACATATATGTAGAGATATACGAGTACAGAGTTACAGACATACGAGTACAGAGTTACAGACATATATGTAGAGATATAAGAGTACATAGTTACAGATATATGGGTACAGAGTTACAGATATAAGAGTACAGAGTTACAGACATATATATAGAGATATACGAGTACAGAGTTACAGATATACGAGTACAGAGTTACAGATAAATGGGTACAGAGTTACATATATAACAGTACAGAGTTACAGACATATATGTAGAGATATAAGAGTACAGAGTTACAGACATACGAGTACAGAGGTACAAACATATATATAGAGATATACGAGTACAGAGTTACAGATATACGAGTACAGAGTTACAGATATATGGGTACAGATTTACAGACATATATGTAGAGATATAAGAGTCCAGAGTTACAGATATACGGGTACAGAGTTACAGACATATATATAGAGATATACGAGTACAGAGTTACAGATATAAGAGTATAGAGTTACAGACATATGAGTCCAGAGTTACAGATATATGGGTACAGAGTTACAGACATATATGTAGAGATATAAGAGTCCAGAGTTACAGATATACGGGTACAGAGTTACAGACATATATATATATAGAGATATACGAGTACAGAGTTACAGATATACGAGTATAGAGTTACAGATAAATGGGTACAGAGTTACTGATATAAGAGTACAGAGTTACAGACATATATGTAGAGATATAAGAGTACAGAGTTACAGACATATATTTAGAGATATAAGAGTACAGAGTTACAGATATAAGAGTACAGAGTTACAGACATACGAGTCCAGAGTTACAGACATATATGTAGAGATATACGAGTACAGAGTTACAGACATACGAGTACAGAGTTACAGACATATATGTAGAGATATAAGAGTACATAGTTACAGATATATGGGTACAGAGTTACAGATATAAGAGTACAGAGTTACAGACATATATATAGAGATATACGAGTACAGAGTTACAGATATACGAGTACAGAGTTACAGATAAATGGGTACAGAGTTACATATATAACAGTACAGAGTTACAGACATATATGTAGAGATATAAGAGTACAGAGTTACAGACATACGAGTACAGAGGTACAAACATATATATAGAGATATACGAGTACAGAGTTACAGATATACGAGTACAGAGTTATAGATATAAGTGTACAGAGTTACAGACATATATGTAGAGATATAAGAGTACAGTTACAGATATAAGAGTACAGAGTTACATACATATATTTAGAGATATAAGAGTACAGAGTTACAGATATAAGAGTACAGAGTTACAGATATACGAGTACAGAGTTACAGATATATGGGTACAGAGTTACAGATATAAGTGTACAGAGTTACAGACATATATGTAGAGATATAAGAGTACAGTTACAGATATAAGAGTACAGAGTTACAGACATATATGTAGAGATATAAGAGTACATAGTTACAGATATATGGGTACAGAGTTACAGATATAAGAGTACAGAGTTACAGACATATATATAGAGATATACGAGTACAGAGTTACAGATATACGAGTACAGAGTTACAGATATATGGGTACAGAGTTACAGATATAAGAGTACAGCGTTACAGACATATATGTAGAGATATAAGAGTACAGAGTTACAGATATACGAGTACAGAGTTACAGACATACGAGTACAGATATAAGAGTACATAGTTACAGACATATGAGTCCAGAGTTACAGACATACGAGTACAGAGTTACAGATATATGGGTACAGAGTTACAGATATAAGTGTACAGAGTTACAGACATATATGTAGAGATATAAGAGTACAGTTACAGATATAAGAGTACAGAGTTACAAACATATATGTAGAGATATAAGAGTACATAGTTACAGATATATGGGTACAGAGTTACAGATATAAGAGTACAGAGTTACAGACATATATATAGAGATATACGAGTACAGAGTTACAGATATACGAGTACAGAGTTACAGATATATGGGTACAGAGTTACAGATATAAGAGTACAGCGTTACAGACATATATGTAGAGATATAAGAGTACAGAGTTACAGATATACGAGTACAGAGTTACAGACATACGAGTACAGATATAAGAGTACATAGTTACAGACATATGAGTCCAGAGTTACAGACATACGAGTACAGAGTTACAGATATATGGGTACAGAGTTACAGATATAAGAGTACAGAGTTACAGACATATATGTAGAGATATAAGAGTACAGAGTTACAGATATAAGAGTATAGAGTTACAGACATACGAGTCCAGAGTTACAGACATACGAGTACAGAGTTACAGACATACGAGTACAGAGTTACAGACATATATATAGAGATATACGAGTACAGAGTTACAGATATACGAGTACAGAGTTACAGATATATGGGTACAGAGTTACAGATATAAGAGTACAGAGTTACAGACATATATGTAGAGATATAAGAGTACAGAGTTACAGATATGAGAGTACAGAATTACATACATATATGTAGAGATATAAGAGTACAGAGTTACAGATATACGAGTACAGAGTTACAGACATACTAGTACAGATATAAGAGTACATAGTTACAGACATATGAGTCCAGAGTTACAGATATACGAGTACAGAGTTACAGACATATATATAGAGATATACGAGTACAGAGTTACAGACATATATATAGAGATATAAGAGTACAGAGTTACAGACATACGAGTACAGAGTTACAGACATATATATAGAGATATACGAGTACAGAGTTACAGATATACGAGTACAGAGTTACAGATATACGAGTACAGAGTTACAGATATATGGGTACAGAGTTACAGATATAAGAGTACAGAGTTACAGACATATATGTAGAGATATAAGAGTACAGAGTTACAGATATACGAGTACAGAGTTACAGACATACTAGTACAGATATAAGAGTACATAGTTACAGACATATGAGTCCAGAGTTACAGATATACGGGTACAGAGTTACAGACATATATATAGAGATATACGAGTACAGAGTTACAGATATACGAGTACAGAGTTACAGATAAATGGGTACAGAGTTACAGATATAAGAGTACAGAGTTACAGACATATATGTAGAGATATAAGAGTACAGAGTTACAGATATAAGAGTACAGAGTTACAGACATATATTTAGAGATATAAGAGTACAGAGTTACAGATATAAGAGTACAGAGTTACAGACATACGAGTCCAGAGTTACAGACATATATGTAGAGATATACGAGTACAGAGTTACAGACATACGAGTACAGAGTTACAGACATATATGTAGAGATATAAGAGTACATAGTTACAGATATATGGGTACAGAGTTACAGATATAAGAGTACAGAGTTACAGACATATATATAGAGATATACGAGTATAGAGTTACAGATATACGAGTACAGAGTTACAGATATATGGGTACAGAGTTACAGATATGAGTACAGAGTTACAGACATATATGTAGAGATATAAGAGTACAGAGTTACAGATATGAGAGTACAGAGTTACAGACATATATTTAGAGATATAAGAGTACAGAGTTACAGACATATATGTAGAGATATAAGAGTACAGAGTTACAGATATACGAGTACAGAGTTACAGACATACTAGTACAGATATAAGAGTACATAGTTACAGACATATGAGTCCAGAGTTACAGATATACGAGTACAGAGTTACAGACATATGGGTACAGAGTTACAGACATATATGTAGAGATATACGAGTACAGAGTTACAGATATACGAGTACAGCGTTACAGATATACGAGTACAGAGTTACAGACATACGAGTACAGATATAAGAGTACATAGTTACAGACATATGAGTCCAGAGTTACAGACATACGAGTACAGAGTTACAGACATATATGTAGAGATATATGGGTACAGAGTTACAGATATAAGAGTACAGAGTTACTGACATATATGTAGAGATATAAGAGTACATTGTTACAGATATAAGAGTACAGAGTTACAGACATATATGTAGATATATAAGAGTACATAGTTACAGATATAAGAGTCCAGAGTTACAGACATACGAGTACAGAGTTACAGACATATATGTAGAGATATAAGAGTACAGAGTTACAGATATAAGAGTACAGAGTTACAGACATATATGTAGATATATAAGAGTACATAGTTACAGATATAAGAGTCCAGAGTTACAGACATACGAGTACAGAGTTACAGACATATATGTAGAGATATACGAGTACAGAGTTACAGATATACGAGTACAGAGTTACAGACATATGAGTACAGATATACGAGTACATAGTTACAGACATATGAGTCCAGAGTTACAGACATACGAGTACAGAGTTACAGACATATATGTAGAGATATATGGGTACAGAGTTACAGATATAAGAGTACAGAGTTACTGACATATATGTAGAGATATAAGAGTACAGAGTTACAGATATAAAAGTACAGAGTTACAGACATATGAGTAAAGAGTTACAGAGATATTGGTAAAGACTTACAGACATATTGAAACAGAGTTACAGACATACGAGTACAGATATAAGAGTACAGAGTTACAGGCATACGAGTACAGATATAAGAGTACATAGTTACAGACATACGAGTCCAGAGTTACAGACATACGAGTACAGAATTACAGACATATATGTAGAGATATACGAGTACAGAGTTACAGATATATGGGTACAGAGTTACAGACATATATGTAGAGATATACGAGTACAGAGTTACAGATACACGAGTACAGCGTTACAGATATACGAGTACAGAGTTACAGACATACGAGTACAGATATAAGAGTACATAGTTACAGACATATGAGTCCAGAGTTACAGACATACAGACATATGTATAGAGATATACGAGTACAGAGTAACAGATATATGAGTACAGAGTTACAGATATAAGAGTATAGAGTTACAGACATATATGTAGAGATATAAGAGTACAGAGTTACAGACATATATGTAGATATATAAGAGTACATAGTTACAGATATAAGAGTCCAGAGTTACAGACATACGAGTACAGAGTTACAGACATATATGTAGAGATATAAGAGTACAGAGTTACAGATATAAGAGTACAGAGTTACAGACATATATGTAGATATATAAGAGTACATAGTTACAGATATAAGAGTCCAGAGTTACAGACATACGAGTACAGAGTTACAGACATATATGTAGAGATATACGAGTACAGAGTTACAGATATACGAGTACAGAGTTACAGACATATGAGTACAGATATACGAGTACATAGTTACAGACATATGAGTCCAGAGTTACAGACATACGAGTACAGAGTTACAGACATATATGTAGAGATATATGGGTACAGAGTTACAGATATAAGAGTACAGAGTTACTGACATATATGTAGAGATATAAGAGTACAGAGTTACAGATATAAAAGTACAGAGTTACAGACATATGAGTAAAGAGTTACAGAGATATTGGTAAAGACTTACAGACATATTGAAACAGAGTTACAGACATACGATACAGATATAAGAGTACAGAGTTACAGGCATACGAGTACAGATATAAGAGTACATAGTTACAGACATACGAGTCCAGAGTTACAGACATACGAGTACAGAATTACAGACATATATGTAGAGATATACAAGTACAGAGTTACAGATATATGGGTACAGAGTTACAGACATATATGTAGAGATATACGAGTACAGAGTTACAGATACACGAGTACAGCGTTACAGATATACGAGTACAGAGTTACAGACATACGAGTACAGATATAAGAGTACATAGTTACAGACATATGAGTCCAGAGTTACAGACATACGGGTACAGAGTTACAGACATATGTATAGAGATATACGAGTACAGAGTAACAGATATATGAGTACAGAGTTACAGATATAAGAGTATAGAGTTACAGACATATATGTAGAGATATAAGAGTACAGAGTTACAGATATAAGAGTACAGAGTTACAGACATATATGTAGATATATAAGAGTACATAGTTACAGATATAAGAGTCCAGAGTTACAGACATACGAGTACAGAGTTACAGACATATATGTAGAGATATATGAGTACAGAGTTACAGATATACGAGTACAGAGTTACAGACATACGAGTACAGAGTTACAGCCATTTGAGTACAGAGTTACAGACATGTGAGTACAGAGTTACAGACATACGATTACAGAGTTACAGATATACGAGTACAGAGTTACAGATATATGGGTACAGAGTTACAGATATAAGAGTACAGAGTTACAGACATATATGTAGAGATATAAGAGTACAGAGTTACAGACATACGAGTACAGAGTTACAGACATACGAGTACAGAGTTACAGACATATATGTAGAGATATATGAGTACAGAGTTACAGACATACGAGTACAGAGTTACAGACATACGAGCATAGAGTTACAGACATACGAGTACAGAGTTACAGACATGTGAGTACAGAGTTACAGACATACGATTACAGAGTTACAGACAAAAGGGTACATAGTTACAGATATATGAGTACAGAGTTACAGACATATGAGTACAGAGTTACAGGAAAAATGGTACATAGTTACAGATATATGAGTACAGAGTTAAAGACATACGAGTACAAAGTTACAGACATGTGGGCACAGAGTTACAGATGTATGAGTATAGAGTTACAGATATACGAGTACAGAATTACAGATATACGAGTACAGAGTTACAGACATACGATTACAGAGTTACAGACACGAGTAAACAGAGTTAGAAACATACGAGTAGAAAGTTAGAGACAAACTAGTATAGAGTTACAAACATATGAGTATACAGAGTTAGAGACATACGAGTAGAGTTACAGACATACGAGTACAGAGTTACAGACATACGAGTACAGTGTGCAGCATTACAGACATTCGAGTACAAAATGTTCAATAATAGGTCATTGTGCAGTGCATATGTATTTATTACCTGTATTCTTGCTGTAAGCGTTGCCAATGCTGGTGAACACCTTTCTGTAGACCAGGGTCGTCATTGTGTTGAAGGGTCCGTAGTTCGCGCCAGCTCCATGGCCAGCCGAGAATGCCACCTTTTGTTTGACTGAGATACATGAAAAGGGAGAATGTTTTATACCTGCTTGATGTCAACATCATCCTTCTTCGATATCATATATTTTTTCCTCTGAGCCTTAGTTTTTGATCATACCCCCCTCATCTGTCTTAACTAATCTTAGAGACCCAGATGGTACAATACCATTTAAGTTAGGCAGTCTTTGGATTAGTCTGAACAGATCGTAAGGACAACAGATTCAGTAAATTAGGACTGTGTTACCTGCATTCTCCTTCAGCTCCTCCACCTGGCTCTCACTGACACTCAGTCTACCCTCCACATTTCTCAGCTCAGTCACTGTGGTGCTCAGTCTACCCTCCACGTTTCTCAGCTCAGTCACTGTGGTGCTCAGTCTACCCTCCAACTTTCTCAGCTCAGTCTCTGTGGTGCTCAGTCTACCCTCCACGTTTTTCAGCTCAGTCACTGTGGTGCTCAGCTGGGATCTTTGAACTGGAGAGATAGGAACAGCAAGATTTTAAATCTTTAGTGTCAGAACAAATGCAAACCACATTCTTTGTGGGACAGATATGCTGTAAGTCGGGTTGCAAAATCCTGATAACTTTCCCAAATTCACAGGTTTTCCAGAAATCTTGGTTGGAGGATTCCAGAATGTCCTGCTTATCTTCCAACCAGGATTTCCTAAAAAACTAGGAATTGTGTGACCGTCAGCAGAATTTTTCAACACTAATTGTAAAGTCTTCCAATTTCACATTACCTTCTTTCTCTGTCTGTAGGTTAGCCACTGTAGACTTTATAGCTCCAATCTCCATCAGCAAGGAACACATGTCAGGCTGGCAGCTTCTCCCCGAGTCTCCTAGGTCCTCACTCTTAACCCTCTGTACCTCAACATGTTGTATCTCTGAACTGATCTCATTCTCTGTGACTATGTTCTGTGTCTCTGAACTGATCTCATTTTCTGTGACTGTGTTCTGTGTCTCTGAACTGATCTCATTCTCTGTGACTATGTTCTGTGTCTCTGAACTGATCTCATTTTCTGTGACTGTGTTCTGTGTCTCTGAACTGATCTGATTCTCTGTGACTATGTTCTGTATCTCTGCCCCAGTCAGACCCAAGCACAGCAACACCAGCAGAGCAACAATAACCCTCATTCTTTACCTGTCCTGGACTAGATCTGTGTGAAATAGCTCTGTTGTGTTTCTCTATGATGTGTCTGTTGTGTCTCTATGGAAATGGGCACCTGTTCAAAGGCACTTATGTACCTAGCAGGAAGTATAATTTGATCACATTTTTAGTTAAATATTCCCTAGTGAACTGATTTTTATCTACATGTTTACGGAAAGTCATTACCATGTTATCTTATCTTATCTATGGATTTTGATATCATTTGTTTCCTGGAACAGTGTTCACATACCCACAAACAGAGAAACACTTATTCTATAGTTCAAAATGAAACCATAGCTAAATATATATATATTTAAAATAAAATAGGGATTGATACAATTAAATAATTGAAATAGTGAACTTTCAACAGTCGTATGCATTGCATCATTACACCTTATAGCTTACGCTAATTTACAGTACTTGTCCCTTGTCCTGGTCAGTATATCTGCTTTAGGGACAAGGAGGCAACATAGCTGTTGGAATTGGGGATGCTGAGGGTGCTGCAGCACCCCCCTGTAAAATCAGAATTTGAAAATATAATTAACAAAACATGATTACAAGAAATAATTATAATTATTATTCTTCACAAAAGTAGTGCATTGGGCCTTTACGAATTCTTTATTAGTAGACCTATATAGCTATCTTTAATATGATCGGATTTGTCTTTCGCTTCTCTACAGAAAATGGGAGCTGTTCAAGGACACTTACAGTACCTTCAGAAAGTATTCACACCCCTTGACTTCTCCCACATTTTGTTGTGTTACAACCTGAATTTAAAATGAATACAATTTAGCTTTTTTTTGTCACTGGCCTACACACAATACCCCATAATGTCAAAGTGGAATTATGTTTTTAGAAATGTTTACTAATTAATAAAAAATTAAAAGCTGAAATGTTTTGACCAATAAGTATTCTACCCCTTTGTTTTGGCAAGCCTATATATGTTTAGGAGTAAAAATGTGTTTAACAAGTCACATAATTAGTTTAACCTCTTGAAGCTAGGGGGCACTATTTTCATGTTTGGAAAATAACGTTCCCAAAGTAAACGGCCTATTTCTCAGGACCAGATGCTAGAATATGCATATAATTGACAGATTAGGATAGAAAACACTAAAGTTTCCAAAACGGTCAAAATATTGTCTATGAGTATAACAGAACTGATATTGCAGGCGAAACCCTGAGGAAAATCAAACCAGGAAGTGGCTTCTATTTTGAAAACTCCATGTTCCATAGCCTATCTTTGCTCCATTTAAAGGGATATCAACCAGGTTCCTTTTCCTATCGCTTCCTCAAGGTGTCAACAGTCTTTAGACATAGTTTCAGGCTTTTATTTTGAAAAATGAGCGAGAAAGATAACATTGCGTCATTGTATGGCCGGGTGCCAGCAGCGTTTTGCTTGGCGCAACAGAGTTTGGGCAGCCATTGCCTTTCCCTCTCCTACTGAAAAGACAGTTGCGGTTGATATATTATCGATAATATATTTTAAAAACAACCTGAGGATTGATTATAAAAAAACGTTTAACATGTTTCTGTGGATATTACGGATACTATTTGGAATTTGTCTGCGTTGTCGTGACCGCTCTTTTCTATGGATTTCTGAACATAACGCGCCAAACAAACAGAGGTATTTTGGATATAAAAATAATCTTTATGGAACAAAAGGAACATTTATTGTGTAACTGGGAGTCTTGTGAGTGAAAACATCCAAAGATCATCAAAGGTAAATGATTCATTTGATTGCTTTTCTGATTTTCGTGACCAAGCTAGGTGTTCATAATGTTTTGTCGAGCGATCGATAAACTTACACAAACGCTTGGATTGCTTTCGCTGTAAAGCATATTTTCAAAATCTGACAGGTGGATTAACAAAAGGCTGTGTTTTGCTATATTGCACTTGTGATTTAATGAATATAAATATTTTTTGTAATATTATTTGAATGTGGCGCTATGCAATTCAGCGGTTGTTGATGACAATTATCCCGCTAAAAGGATGGGTAGCGTCAAGAAGTTAATGGACTCTGTGTGCAATAATAGTCTTTAAAATTATTTTTGAATGACTACCTCATCTTTGTACACCACAGATACAGGCCGTGTCTAGACTTGACAGTTCATGCAGCTTTAGTAATATGATCATAGAGTTCTGATCAGTGAATTATGAAAGCGCCATCTACACCTACATGTGTGTATCTACACCTACATGTAAATGTGTCTACTGTGTCCACAGTGTGTCTGAATTCCCTTTTCCCGCTCTATATTTAAATGACTGTATGCATTCTACAGACGGTGGAATAGGCTAAATATGATAATAGCACAACAACAACTGATGGCAGCAGCTAACTATTGTAACTCACTAGCCAGCTAACCTCTGTAGCTAGTTAGCATACAACGCCAAAGGGATTGCAAAGGGTTAGCTTAACTCTAGCCATATAAAATGTGTTTTTTTTCTTCTAAATATTACCTAGCTGGCTAGCATTTGAGGCCAGCAAAAACGTTGCTCACATGCTAGGCATGTATTTTCTCCAAAGTTATTATGAAAAGGTGCCTTTCGGTCCCAAAACATATGTTTTCTGGAGACATGAGGGTAGAGTGCTGATGATGTCGCCCACTGTATTTCAGTAGCCTGATTACTTCCAGACTGAGGAGAAATCTGCACACAATGCATCCCTGACCACCTCCTGAACTGGTCTGACAGATGAACACAATTGAACACAATCAGACCACAATGAGACTTTTGTGAGTCTAGAACTGTCTTCTCAATGCAGTCTTTGTATTCTGATAGCAGAAGTCACATGTAACTGTCAAATGTTGACACGACCAGATTATCTGTAAGGTCCCTCAGTCAAGCAGTGATTTTCAAACACAGATTCAACCACAAAGACCATGCAGAACTTCCAATGCCTCGCAAAGAAGGGCACCTATTGGTAGATTGGTAAAATAAGAAAAGCAGACATGGAATATCGCTTTGCGCATGGTGAAGTTATTAATTACACTTTGGATGGTGTAATAATATACCCAGTCACTACAACGATAAAGGCGTCCTTCCTAACTCAGTAGCCGCTCAGGGATTTCACCATGAGGCCGATGGTGTCTTGGAAACAGTTACAGAGTTGTTGGCTGCCATAGGAGAAAACTGAGGATGGATCAACAACATTGTAGTTACTCCACAACACTAACCTAATTGACAGAGTGAAAAGAAGGAAGCCTGTACAGAATAAAAATATTCCAAAACAATCAACCTGTTCGCAACAAGGCACTAAAGTAATAGTGGAAAAAATGTGGCACAGCAATTTACTTTTGTCCTGAATACAAAGTGTTATGTTTAGGGCAAACCAAATACATCAGATTTCTGAGAGCCACTCTCCATATTTTCAAGTATAGTGGTGGCTGCATCATGTTATGGGTATGCTTGTAATCATTAAGGACTGGGGAGTTTTTTAGGATAAAAAATAAATGGAAATAAATTAAGCACAGGTGAAATGCTAGAGGAAAACCTGGTTCAGTCTTCTTTCCACCAGGCACTGGGAGATGAATTCACCTTTCAGCAGGACAATAACCTAAAACGCAAGGCCAAATCCACGCTGGAGTTGTTTACCAAGAAGTCTGTCAATGTTCCTGAGTGCCCAAGTTACATTGTTGACTTAAATCTGATTGAAAATCTATGGCAAGATCTGAAAATGGTTGTCTAGCAATGATCAACAACCAATTTGACAGAGCTTGAAGAATGTTGAAAGGAATAATAGGCAAATATTGTACAATCCAGGTGTGGAAAGCTCTTATAGACTTACTCAGAAACACTCACCGCTGTAATCGCTGCCAAAGGTGACTCTAACAGGTACAGTATAGTGAAAACGTATGTAAATTAGATATTTCTGTATTTCATGTTCAATAAATGTGCAAAAAATGTGTGTAACAACAAAATCTGGAATAAGTCAATGGGTATTAATACTTTCTGATGGCACTTATATGCACGGAGTATTATTTGATTAGATTATTTAGTAAAATATTCACCAATGAACTGATTTTATCTACAGTGTTTACGGACGTCATCGCCATATCATCTTATCTATTGGTTTTGATATCATTTGTTTCCTGAAACCATGTTCACAGCCACGCAAACAAAGAAAAATGTATTAAATAGTTTAAAATGAACCCATAGCTAAATCTTTATTTTATTTCTTTTAAATTGTTTTTTACTTAGGGATACATACAATTAAAACATTGAAATGTTGAACGGTCAACAGTCATATTGTATTTTTCCAGTATAGGGACAGGCAGGAACACCATCAAATCCTATTGATTTTGATCAACTATAACACTCTAATGTCAGTATATCTAGTTTACAGTGGTTGCGAAAGCATTCACCCCCTTTGGCATTTCTCATATTTTGTTGCCTTACAACCTGGAATTAAAATATATTTTGGGGGGATTTGTATCCTTTGATTTACACAACATGCCTACCAATTTGGAGATGTAAAATATTTTTTATTGTAAAACAAACAAGAAATAAGACAACAAAAACTGAAAACCTGGGCGTGCATAACTGTTCACCCCCAGTCAATACTTTGTAGAGCCACCTTTTGCAGCAATTACAGCTGCAAGTCTAAGCTTGACACATCTAGCCACTGGGATTTTTGCCCATTCTTCAAGGCAAACTGCTCCAGCTCCTTCAAGTTGGATGGGTACCGCTAGGCTACTGCAATTGTTAAGACATACCACAGATTCTCAATTGGATTGAGGTCTGGGCTTTGACTAGGCCATTCCAAGACATTTAAATGTTTCCCCTATAAACCACTCGAGTGTTGCTTTAGCAGTATGCTTAGGGTCATTGTCCTGCTGGAAGGTGAACCTCTGTCCCAGTTTCAAATCTCTGGAAGACTGAAATAGTTTCCCTCAAGAATTTCCCTGTATTTAGTGCCATCCATCATTCCTTCAATTCTGACCAGTTTCCCAGTCCCTGCCGATTAAAAACATCCCCACAGCATGATGTTGCCACCACCATGCTTCGCTGTGAGGATGGTGTTCTTGGGGTGATGGAATGTGTTGGGTTTGCGCCAGACCTAGCATTTTCCTTGATGGCCAAAAAGCTCAATTATAGTCTCATCTGACCAGAGTACCTTCTTTCATATATTTGGTGAGTCTCCCACATGCCTTTTGGTGAACACCAAACATGTTTGCTTATTTTTCTCTGGCCACTCTTCTGTGAAGCCCAGCTCTGTGGAGTGTACGACTTAAAAAGTGGTCCTATAGACAGATACTCCAATCTCCGCTGTGGAGCTTTGCAGCTCCTTCAGGGTTATCTTAAGTATCTTTGTTGCTTCTCTGATTAATGCCCTCTTTGCCTAGTCGGTGAGTTTGGTGGGCGGCACACTCTTGGCAGGTTTGTTGTGGTGCCATATTCTTTCCATTTTTTTATGGATTTAATGGTGCTCTGTGGGATGTCCACAGTTTCTGATATTTTTTTATAACCCAACCCTGATCTGTACTTCTCCAGAACTGTGTCCCTGACCTGTTTAGAGAGCTCCTTGGTCTTCATAGTGCTGCTTGCTTGGTGGTGCTCTTTGGTCTTCATGGTGCTGCTTGTTTAGTGGTGCCTCTTGCTTAGTGGTGTCGCAGACACTGGGGCCTTTCAGAACAGGTGTATATACAGTGCCTTGCGAAAGTATTCGGCCCCCTTGAACTTTGCGACCTTTTGCCACATTTCAGGCTTCAAACATAAAGATATAAAACTGTATTTTTTTGTGAAGAATCAACAACAAGTGGGACACAATCATGAAGTGGAATGACATTTATTGGATATTTCAAACTTTTTTAACAAAGCAAAAACTGAAAAATTGGGCGTGCAAAATTATTCAGCCCCCTTAAGTTAATACTTTGTAGCGCCACCTTTTGCTGCGATTACAGCTGTAAGTCGCTTGGGGTATGTCTCTATCAGTTTTGCGCATCGAGAGACTGACATTTTTTCCCATTCCTCCTTGCAAAACAGCTCGAGCTAAATGTCGTTCCACTTCATGATTGTGTCCCACTTGTTGTTGATTCTTCACAAAAAAATACAGTTTTATATCTTTATGTTTGAAGCCTGAAATGTGGCAAAAGGTCGCAAAGTTCAAGGGGGCCGAATACTTTCGCAAGGCACTGTATACTGAGATCACGTGACAGATCATGTGACACTTAGATTGCACACAGGTGGACTTATTTAACTAAGTCTGTGATTAATTGGTTGCATCAGATCTTATTTAGGGGCTTCATAGCAAGCATGCACGCACCACTTTTCAGTGTTTCATTTTTTAGAATGTTTTGAAACAAGTTCGTTTTTTGTTTCACTTCACCGAATTTGGACTATTTTGTGTATGTCCATTGCATGAAATCCAAATAAAAATCCAACTTAGAAGATGTAATGCAGCAAAATAGGAAAAATGCCAATGGGGTGAATATTTTGCAAGGCACTATAGTTGACTTGCATCTGCACCGTTAGAATAAATCACACAGTATGCAGTGTATATAGAATAACATTATGTACAATTAGTCCACTAATGACAGCACTTTAATAACCCTCCTTATGTTCTCTTGCCCTACCTTATTGGGTGAATAACAGAATGCCATCGGAGTGGCAGAAATTGCTGAAATTGTCATAGAGCCATGATCCCGCCCACATATGGACATAGACCTCATCTCCTCTCTCCAACTTCCCTGTGATGCCATTAGATCCATTAGCTGACCAGTATCAAAACCACCAGCAATAGTTACTAGTTTATGCTCATTCTTAAACAGAGATGCATGAATTTAATAGTGATGATAGTAAGTAAAGGAGTCCACTCCATGCACTGGTGCTGTAAAAATACCTGCAGAAGATGAAGAACAGTGACAGACGAGTACAGAGTTACAGACATACGAGTACAGAGTTACAGACATACGAGTACAGAGTTACAGACATACGAGTACAGAGTTACAGATATACGAGTACAGAGTTACAGACATACGAGACACAGAGTTACAGACATACGAGTACAGAGTTACAGACATACCAGTACAGAGTTACAGACATACAACTACAGAGTTACAGACATACCAGTAGAGAGTTACAGACATACGAGTACAGAGTTACAGACATACGAGACACAGAGTTACAAACTTACAAACCTACGAGTACAGAGTTACAAACCTACGAGTACAGAGTTACAGACATACGAGTACAGAGTTACATACATACGAGTACAGAGTTACAGACATACGAGTACAGAGTTACAGACATACGAGTACAGAGTTACAAACCTACGAGTACAGAGTTACAAACCTACGAGTACAGAGTTACAAACCTACGAGTACAGAGTTACAGACATACGAGACACAGAGTTACAAACCTCAGAGTACAGAGTTACAAACCTACGAGTACAGAGTTACAAACCTACGAGTACAGAGTTGCAAACCTACGAGTACAGAGTTACAAACCTACGAGTACAGAGTTACAGACATACGAGTACCCAATGTGCAATAATAGATGATATGAGCACACAGAGGCTGGGTTTGCACAGGCAGCCAAACTCTGATCGTTTCCAATTTTAGGAATTGCAGGATTGTGTGTCACCATGTTGGAAATCATTTTTCTCGTAACTGATGAAAATTCCTTTAGAACGTCAACATGCATGACGTCAGATGTAATCAAGGTCAAACTTGAAAGAGCTCTAACTAATTTGTTCTTTCTATCACACTCAATCTGAGGTGAATGCAATCTACAATAATTAATTACAGAAAGTGAGTAAATGTTACGTTTAGTAAACTTTGAGTAAGTTGTACTCAATTAGTTTAGAAGATATACCGAGTACGGGGTTCTGTAGTTGCTATGCAAGCTTTTTGTATGGACAACAGAGGTCAGAATTCATGGGGGGTTTTCTGTCTCTTAATGAACCTTAATATAAAGAGACTACAGGGAGAGCACTCCATCTCCTCAGACACACTCAATCCACTTCCCCTATTGCCTCAAAATGACAGACATTCCTGTCGACTCCTTTCCAGTGTTTGCCCCGAAATGGCGGTGCAGCACTTCAACCAGTTGCGTCTCAACCCCATCTGTTTAGAGGACACTCCATCACACTGCGTGGGTTTAAGCTCAAATCGACCTTATTTTGAGATTAGTGAGTCACATAATTGGGTTGATCTTAGCCAACAGCTCTAAGGATTTGAAACTCCTTGAATTGAAAAGTTTGGACTGTGTTTCTTACTACTATCGGTGATAAGTTCTCTCATCTATTTACCTGTGTTTTACCTTAGAAAGTTGGTTAGGTATTAATACAACAAACGGCTAATAGCCTACCATTACCAACACAAATACTATACACAGTTTGAAGATCGAGTTCTATGTTCTATTATTATGGTATGGAAGCATCAAATGTATTAAGTGGGACAGAGTAGTTGATTATTTTAAATGAAAAACAAAGTATTATATGAAACAGTAGCTATAATGAAGTCAGAGTAAAGAGCTGAAGATGTGAGGGAGCCGTTGATTTGAATAGTTTCCAGGGTGGTGAGTAAGAGATGGTTTTCATTAGTTAAAATGAGATCTGAAAGCTAAGGGGAATTCCCTCTATGGGAAGGGGAAATCTCTCACACACACACACACACACACACACACACACACACACACACACACACACACACACACACACACACACACACACACACACACGCACACACACACACACACACACACACACACACACACACACACACACACACACACACACACACACACACACACACACACACACACACACACAGTCATGCACACACACACACACACACACACACACACAGTCATGCACGCACACACACACACACACACACGCACAAACACACACACACACATTTGTACTTTTATGTCAATGTAATGTATATCATTGCATTAATTGCATTGTATTCATTTGAAAGTCTCACTTTCAGTCGTCGTCTTTCGAAGGGACCCTTGAATATTACACATCTTGGTAAACCATATAAGGAAGGCTAGGAGAGGGGTGTTTGTGGTGGAGGGGTAATGGCAGTTTGTGGCACTGTTTCCTCTAAATCAGACCACCACTCTCTGTTTCTCACCATGGAAAAGCCCCCTGAACCACCCAGCCATTCCTTTTTTATTGAACATAACACTCCAAACACCAGACAGTTGCGTTATTGACTTTTGTATCATTTGTTTTGTATAAAAATCAAAAATGGGACCATCCCTTCCTTTGTTTGGGGAAAAGCACTAATGAAATGATCAGCTCATTGTCGCATATCAATACGATTTACTATCTCTCATACCAGGTCGCAATTGTAAATGAGAACTTGTTCTCAACTTGCCTACCTGGTTAAATAAAGGTGAAATAAAAAAGTGCAGGGTTCCACTTTGTGTGCGATAAATATTAGATTATCATTGATTACATTTAATTTATTCAGTTGTTGTCTCACTTTTAACTACAAATGGTTAAAAGAGAGTTAAAATGTTCCCTGACAGAAAGCAAGTAATAAATCTTTGACTCTTTTTTTTTGGGGGGGGGGGTTGCTTCTTTACTGGGCAACAATGACAAAGACATTTTGTAAATGTAGCCATTTGCACAACAGAAAAATACCAAAATCCACCAAGACATGTTTAGTTTGTGTAGTAAAGTCGTCCGTATCCATCAACCTGCGTCTGGATGCCTTCGTAATCACCACAGTATGTTTTCATTGTAAACCTACCTCTAAACAATGCAGGTGTGGCGAATTACTACTAGCTAGTCTGAGCTAGCTTAGCATCGCACAGTGATGCCATCTTCCCTAAAAACTGTAATACTGTTGCCTTGGCTTTCATAGGTCAATAATTGGTGTTTCATTAAGGATTACTGTGTATGCTGTTGTGAGTAGGGTGTCAAATCCCAAAGCAGAATGGTGTACGTTGCACATGTAAGCGGTTATAGTAAAATAACACTCACCAATGCAGGGAAAGTCTTGCTGCAGTTTGTCCACTCACATCTCCACCATGGGGCGTGAGGGTAAAACACTGTTCTGTTCATAAGGTGGCCTACAGTGAAAACATGGCCAATGGGTGAGTGAGACTCGTCACCTTTTACCGGTAAGAGTGCAGGACGGAAGAAGGGATGGGTTTGGGGGGAAATTATGGTTTGCATAGTTATGGGGGGGGGGGGGGGGTGTATGGTGGGTTACCAACGTTCATGAGTGGTTTACCATGTGGAAGGAGGGGCGTTGTTAACGTCCATGGTTAGTCTTTGAGAAAATCCATCAGACCACTGTCTATGCAAGAAAGTCCCATAAATCTCATAAGTCATGTTCACTGACGGTTTTGCTACCAGTGGTACTATCTGTAAAAGCAGCAGAAGTCCTTTTAAAATACATGTATATTCTAACCTGTAGAATACATACACACATGCACACACACATCACAATGAAACTAGTGTTTTTATTCTTGGGGAGTAGTCATACATGCCTATCTAGTCACACATTATCCGTTTAGTTTGGCTGTCAGAAGTAACATTATCCATTTAGTTTGGCTGTCAGAAGTAACATTATCCGTTTAGTTTGGCTGTCAGAAGTAACATTATCCGTTTAGTTTGGCTGTCAGAAGTAACATTATCCGTTTAGTTTGGCTGTCAGAAGTAACATTATCCGTTTAGTTTGGCTGTCAGAAGTAACATTATCCGTTTAGTTTGGCTGTCAGAAGTAACATTATCCGTTTAGTTTGGCTGTCAGAAGTAACATTATCCATTTAGTTTGGCTGTCAGAAGTAACATTATCCGTTTAGTTTGGCTGTCAGAAGTAACATTATCCGTTTAGTTTGGCTGTCAGAAGTAACATTATCCGTTTAGTTTGGCTGTCAGAAGTAACATTATCCATTTAGTTTGGCTGTCAGAAGTAACATTATCCATTTAGTTTGGCTGTCAGAAGTAACATTATCTGTTCAGTTTGGCTGTCAGAAGTAACATTATCTGTTTAGTTTGGCTGTCAGAAGTAACATTATCCGTTTAGTTTGGCTGTCAGAAGTAACATTATCCGTTTAGTTTGGCTGTCAGAAGTAACATTATCCGTTTAGTTTGGCTGTCAGAAGTAACATTATCCGTTTAGTTTGGCTGTCAGAAGTAACATTATCCGTTCAGTTTGCTGTCAGAAGTAACATTATCCATTTAGTTTGGCTGTCAGAAGTAACATTATCCGTTCAGTTTGGCTGTCAGAAGTAACATTATTCATTTGAGGGATACACAATGTAAGGTAAAGAGAGGGGGAGGAGAGAGAGCAGAGCGAGAGAAAATAAGAGTCAGAATGCCAGAGAGAGAGCAGAGCGAGAGAAAATAAGAGTCAGAGAGCCAGAGAGAGAGCAGAGCCAGAGAAAATAAGAGTCAGAATGCCAGAGAGAGAGCAGAGCGAGAGAAAATAAGAGTCAGAATGCCAGAGAGAGAGCACAGCGAGAGAAAATAAGAGTCAGAATGCCAGAGCGAGAGCAGAGCGAGAGAAAATAAGAGTCAGAATGCCAGAGAGAGAGCAGAGCGAGAGAAAATAAGAGTCAGAGAGCCAGAGAGAGAGCAGAGAGAGAAAATAAGAGTCAGAGAGCCAGAGAGAGAGAAAATAAGAGTCAGAATGCCAGAGAGAGAGCAGAGCGAGAGAAAATAAGAGTCAGAGAGCCAGAGAGAGAGCAGAGAGAGAGAAAATAAGAGTCAGAATGCCAGAGAGAGAGCAGAGAGAGAGAAAATAAGAGTCAGAGAGCCAGAGAGAGAGCAGAGAGAGAGAAAATAAGAGTCAGAATGCCAGAGAGAGAGCAGAGAGAGAGAAAACAAGAGTCAGAATGCCAGAGAGAGAGCAGAGAGAGAGAAAATAAGAGTCAGAGAGCCAGAGAGAGAGCAGAGCCAGAGAAAATAAGAGTCAGAATGCCAGAGAGAGAGCAGAGAGAGAGAAAATAAGAGTCAGAATGCCAGAGAGAGAGCAGAGAGAGAGAAAATAAGAGTCAGAGAGCCAGAGAGAGAGCATAGCCAGAGAAAATAAGAGTCAGAGAGCCAGAGAGAGAGAAAATAAGAGTCAGAGAGCCAGAGAGAGAGCAGAGCCAGAGAAAATAAGAGTCAGAAAGCCAGAGAGAGAGAAAATAAGAGTCAGAGAGCCAGAGAGAGAGAAAATAAGAGTCAGAGAGCCAGAGAGAGAGAAAATAAGAGTCAGAATGCCAGAGAGAGAGAGGCTTCCATCATTTACAACCCACACATGTTCTATCCTCTTCTGAATCCATTACCTCCATGTAAATGACAGCTCTCTGTGTCTCGCAGCACAGAGAGAAATGCACTGTTACCAGCACAATATAGCGGAGGCCAAAGCCTTATCACCCACACAATAAGTCCTCTATACCACCCTCCCACACAGACACTACACTCACAGCTGGGTGAGGGAGGCAGGGGGAGACAAGGAAGGCAGAGAGGAGAGTAAACCCATTTAGCAACACTGTCAAACCCACATAATTGTCCTCCCTGGTCCCGTACTCCAGACACTGAATAGGTAAGAGAAGGGGGAGAGTAGAGGAGGCAAAGCTCAGTCATCCACAGCTCTGTCTGACACAATTTGGCAAATGACATCAGATCAATCAATCAGTGAAAAGGTGCTTTGATTCCCGTCTGTAATCTTCTTTTCCCCTCTTATATCGACTAAAAGTACATTTCATAGTCCAGCACCTTTCCAGATTCCAAGGACATACAGTGAGAGAAATCATGGCGACTCTGACCTGCTGTAGACGGAATGATCCCAATATCTGTCCACACAGTTTCTTTTGTCTGTTTGTTTAACCTGCAATACTTTGTGTCAGAGACGTAACCTACAGAAGATAGAGAGAAAGGGAAAGAAGGGAGGAATGTTTCTCTGTTCCCTGGTGCAGGGAGGAATGTTTCTCTGTTCCCTAGTGCAGGGAGGAATGATTCTCTCTGTTCCCTGGTGCAGGGAGGAATGTTTCTCTCTGTTCCCTAGTGCAGGGAGGAATGATTCTCTGTTCCCTAGTGCAGGGAGGAATGTTTCTCTGTTCCCTGGTGCAGGGAGGAATGTTTCTCTGTTCCCTGGTGCAGGGAGGAATGTTTCTCTGTTCCCTGGTGCAGGGAGGAATGTTTCTCTGTTCCCTGGTGCAGGGAGGAATGTTTCTCTCTCTTCCCTGGTGCAGGGAGGAATGTTTCTCTGTTCCCTAGTGCAGGGAGGAATGTTTCTCTGTTCCCTAGTGCAGGGAGGAATGTTTCTCTCTGTTCCCTGGTGCAGGGAGGAATGTTTCTCTGTTCCCTAGTACAGGGAGGAATGTTTCTCTCTGTTCCCTAGTGCAGGGAGGAATGTTTCTCTGTTCCCTGGTGCAGGGAGGAATGTTTCTCTGTTCCCTGGTGCAGGGAGGAATGTTTCTCTGTTCCCTAGTGCAGGGAGGAATGTTTCTCTGTTCCCTGGTGCAGGGAGGAATGTTTCTCTCTGTTCCCTAGTGCAGGGAGGAATGTTTCTCTCTGTTCCCTAGTGCAGGGAGGAATGTTTCTCTGTTCCCTTGTGCAGGGAGGAATGTTTCTCTGTTCCCTGGTGCAGGGAGGAATGTTTCTCTCTGTTCCCTGGTGCAGGGAGGAATGTTTCTCTGTTCCCTGGTGCAGGGAGGAATGTTTCTCTCTGTTCCCTAGTGCAGGGAGGAATGTTTCTCTGTTCCCTAGTGCAGGGAGGAATGTCTCTCTGTTCCCTGGTGCAGGGAGGAATGTTTCTCTGTTCCCTGGTGCAGGGGGGAATGTTTCTCTGTTCCCTGGTGCAGGGAGGAATGATTCTCTGTTCCCTAGTGCAGGGAGGAATGTTTCTCTGTTCCCTGGTGCAGGGAGGAATGTTTCTCTGTTCCCTAGTGCAGGGAGGAATGTTTCTCTCTGTTCCCTGGTGCAGGGAGGAATGTTTCTCTGTGTTCTCTAGTGCAGGGAGGAATGTTGCTCTGTTCCCTTGTGCAGGGAGGAATGTTTCTCTGTTCCCTGGTGCAGGGAGGAATGTTTCTCTCTGTTCCCTGGTGCAGGGAGGAATGTTTCTCTGTTCCCTGGTGCAGGGGGGAATGTTTCTCTGTTCCCTAGTGCAGGGAGGAATGTTTCTCTCTGTTCCCTGGTGCAGGGAGGAATGTTTCTCTCTGTTCCCTGGTGCAGGGAGGAATGTTTCTCTGTTCCCTGGTGCAGGGAGGAATGTTTCTCTGTTCCCTGGTGCAGGGAGGAATGTTTCTCTGTTCCCTAGTGCAGGTAGGAATGTTTCTCTGTTCCCTGGTGCAGGGAGGAATGTTTCTCTCTGTTCCCTAGTGCAGGGAGGAATGTTCCTCTCTGTTCCCTGGTGCAGGGAGGAATGTTGCTCTGTTCCCTGGTGCAGGGAGGAATGTTTCTCTCTGTTCCCTAGTGCAGGGAGGAATGTTTCTCTCTGTTCCCTGGTGCAGGGAGGAATGTTTCTCTTTCCCTAGTGCAGGGAGGAATGTTTCTCTGTTCCCTAGTGCAGGGAGGAATGTTTCTCTCTGTTCCCTGGTGCAGGGAGGAATGTTTCTCTGTTCCCTGGTGCAGGGAGGAATGTTTATCTCTGTTCCCTGGTGCAGGGAGGAATGTTTCTCTGTTCCCTAGTGCAGGGAGGAATGTTTCTCTCTGTTCCCTGGTGCAGGGAGGAATGTTTCTCTGTTCCCTAGTGCAGGGAGGAATGTTTCTCTGTTCCCTGGTGCAGGGAGGAATGTTTCTCTGTTCCCTGGTGCAGGGAGGAATGTTTCTCTGTTCCATAGTGCAGGGAGGAATGTTTCTCTGTTCCCTGGTGCAGGGAGGAATGTTTCTCTGTTCCCTAGTGCAGGGAGGAATGTTTCTCTGTTCCCTAGTGCAGGGAGGAATGTTTCTCTGTTCCCTGGTGCAGGGAGGAATGTTTCTCTGTTCCCTAGTGCAGGGAGGAATGTTTCTCTGTTCCCTGTGCAGGGAGGAATGTTTCTCTGTTCCCTAGTGCAGGGAGGAATGTTTCTCTGTTCCCTAGTGCAGGAGGAATGTTTCTCTGTTCCCTAGTGCAGGGAGGAATGTTTCTCTGTTCCCTGGTGCAGGGAGGAATGTTTCTCTGTTCCCTGTGCAGGGAGGAATGTTTCTCTGTTCCCTAGTGCAGGGAGGAATGTTTCTCTGTTCCCTGGTGCAGGGAGGAATGTTTCTCTGTTCCCTGTGCAGGGAGGAATGTTTCTCTGTTCCCTGGTGCAGGGAGGAATGTTTCTCTGTTCCCTGTGCAGGGAGGAATGTTTCTCTGTTCCCTGGTGCAGGGAGGAATGTTTCTCCCCTGGTGCAGGGAGGAATGTTTCTCTGTTCCCTGGTGCAGGGAGGAATGTTTCTCTGTTCCCTGGTGCAGGAGGAATGTTTCTCTGTTCCCTAGTGCAGGGAGGAATGTTTCTCTCTGTTCCCTGGTGCAGGGAGGAATGTTTCTCTGTTCCCTGGTGCAGGGAGGAATGTTTCTCTGTTCCCTGGTGCAGGGAGGAATGTTTCTCTGTTCCCTGGTGCAGGGAGGAATGTTTATCTGTTCCCTGGTGCAGGGAGGAATGTTTCTCTGTTCCCTTGTGCAGGGAGGAATGTTTCTCTGTTCAGGGAGGAAGGAATGTTTCTCTGTTCCCTGGTGCAGGGAGGAATGTTTCTCTGTTCCCTGGTGCAGGGAGGAATGTTTCTCTGTTCCCTGGTGCAGGGAGGAATGTTTCTCTCCCTGTTCCCTGGTGCAGGGAGGAATGTTTCTCTGTTCCCTGGTGCAGGGAGGAATGTTTCTCTGTTCCCTGGTGCAGGGAGGAATGTTTCTCTGTTCCCTGGTGCAGGGAGGAATGTTTCTCTGTTCCCTGGTGCAGGGAGGAATGTTTCTCTGTTCCCTAGTGCAGGGAGGAATGTTTCTCTGTTCCCTGGTGCAGGGAGGAATGTTTCTCTGTTCCCTGGTGCAGGGAGGAATGTTTCTCTGTTCCCTAGTGCAGGGAGGAATGTTTCTCTGTTCCCTGTGCAGGGAGGAATGTTTCTCTGTTCCCTGGTGCAGGGAGGAATGTTTCTCTGTTCCCTGGTGCAGGGAGGAATGTTTCTCTGTTCCCTGTGCAGGGAGTTTCTCTGTTCCCTAGTGCAGTTCCCTGGTGCAGGGAGGAATGTTTCTCTGTTCCCTAGTGCAGGGAGGAATGTTTCTCTGTTCCCTAGTGCAGGGAGGAATGTTTCTCTGTTCCCTGTGCAGGGAGGAATGTTTCTCTGTTCCCTAGTGCAGGGAGGAATGTTTCTCTGTTCCCTGGTGCAGGGAGGAATGTTTCTCTGTTCCCTGGTGCAGGGAGGAATGTTTCTCTGTTCCCTAGTGCAGGGAGGAATGTTTCTCTGTTCCCTGGTGCAGGGAGGAATGTTTCTCTGTTCCCTAGTGCAGGGAGGAATGTTTCTCTGTTCCCTCAGGGAGGAATGTTTCTCTGTTCCCTGGTGCAGGGAGGAATGTTTCTCTCTGTTCCCTGGTGCAGGGAGGAATGTTTCTCTCTGTTCCCTAGTGCAGGGAGGAATGTTTCTCTGTTCCAGGAGGAATGTTTCTGTTCCCTAGTGCAGGGAGGAATGTTTCTCTGTTCCCTAGTGCAGGGAGGAATGTTTCTCTGTTCCCTGGTGCAGGGAGGAATGATTCTCTGTTCCCTGTGCAGGGAGGAATGTTTCTCTGTTCCCTGGTGCAGGGAGGAATGTTTCTCTGTTCCCTGGTGCAGGGAGGAATGTTTCTCTGTTCCCTAGTGCAGGGAGGAATGTTTCTCTGTTCCCTGGTGCAGGGAGGAATGTTTCTCTGTGTCCCTAGTGCAGGGAGGAATGTTTCTCTGTTCCCTTGTGCAGGAGGAATGTTTCTCTGTTCCCTGGTGCAGGGAGGAATGTTTCTCTGTTCCCTGGTGCAGGGAGGAATGTTTCTCTGTTCCCTGGTGCAGGGAGGAATGTTTCTCTGTTCCCTGGTGCAGGGAGGAATGTTTCTCTGTTCCCTGGTGCAGGGAGGAATGTTTCTCTGTTCCCTGGTGCAGGGAGGAATGTTTCTCTGTTCCCTGGTGCAGGGAGGAATGTTTCTCTGTTCCCTGGTGCAGGGAGGAATGTTTCTCTGTTCCCTGGTGCAGGGAGGAAAGTTTTTTCTCTGTTCCCTGGTGCAGGGAGGAATGTTTCTCTGTTCCCTAGTGCAGGGAGGAATGTTTCTCTCTGTTCCCTGGTGCAGGGAGGAATGTTTCTCTGTTCCCTAGTACAGGGAGGAATGTTTCTGTTCCCTGTGCAGGGAAGAATGTTTCTCTGTTCCCTGGTGCAGGGAGGAATGTTTCTCTGTTCCCTAGTGCAGGGAGGAATGTTTCTCTCTGTTCCCTAGTGCAGGGAGGAATGTTTCTATGTTCCCTGGTGCAGGGAGGAATGTTTCTCTGTTCCCTAGTGCAGGGAGGAATGTTTCTCTGTTCCCTCTGTTTCCCCTGGTGCAGGGAGGAATGTTTCTCTGTTCCCTGGTGCAGGGAGGAATGATTCTCTGTTCCCTAGTGCAGGGAGGAATGTTTCTCTCTGTTCCCTGGTGCAGGGAGAATGTTTCTCTGTTCCTGGTGCAGGGAGGAATGTTTCTCTGTTCCCTAGTGCAGGAGGAATGTTTCTCTGTTCCCTGGTGCAGGGAGGAATGTTTCTCTGTGTTCCCTAGTGCAGGGAGGAATGTTTCTCTGTTCCCTGTGCAGGGAGGAATGTTTCTCTGTTCCCTGGTGCAGGGAGGAATGTTTCTCTGTTCCCTGGTGCAGGGAGGAATGTTTCTCTGTTCCCTAGTGCAGGGAGGAATGTTTCTCTGTTCCCTGGTGCAGGGAGGAATGTTTCTCTGTGTCCCTAGTGCAGGGAGGAATGTTTCTCTGTTCCCTTGTGCAGGGAGGAATGTTTCTCTGTTCCCTGGTGCAGGGAGGAATGTTTCTCTCTGTTCCCTGGTGCAGGGAGGAATGTTTCTCTGTTCCCTAGTGCAGGGAGGAATGTTTCTCTGTTCCCTAGTGCAGGGAGGAATGTTTCTCTGTTCCCTGGTGCAGGGAGGAATGTTTCTCTGTTCCCTGGTGCAGGGAGGAATGTTTCTCTGTTCCCTAGTGCAGGGAGGAATGTTTCTCTGTTCCCTGGTGCAGGGAGGAATGTTTCTCTGTTCCCTGGTGCAGGGAGGAATGTTTCTCTGTTCCCTAGTGCAGGGAGGAATGTTTCTCTCTGTTCCCTGGTGCAGGAGGAATGTTTCTCTGTTCCCTAGTGCAGGGAGGAATGTTTCTCTGTTCCCTAGTGCAGGGAGGAATGTTTCTCTGTTCCCTGGTGCAGGGAGGAATGTTTCTCTGTTCCCTGGTGCAGGGAGGAATGTTTCTCTGTTCCCTGGTGCAGGGAGGAATGTTTCTCTGTTCCCTGGTGCAGGGAGGAATGTTTCTCTGTTCCCTAGTGCAGGGAGGAATGTTTCTCTGTTCCCTGGTGCAGGGAGGAATGTTTCTCTCTGTTCCCTAGTGCAGGGAGGAATGTTTCTCTGTTCCCTGGTGCAGGGAGGAATGTTTCTCTGTTCCCTAGTGCAGGGAGGAATGTTTCTCTGTTCCCTAGTGCAGGGAGGAATGTTTCTCTGTTCCCTGGTGCAGGGAGGAATGTTTCTCTGTTCCCTAGTGCAGGGATGAATGTTTCTCTGTTCCCTAGTGCAGGGAGGAATGTTTCTCTCTGTTCCCTGGTGCAGGGAGGAATGTTTCTCTCTGTTCCCTGGTGCAGGGAGGAATGTTTCTCTGTTCCCTGGTGCAGGGAGGAATGTTTCTCTGTTCCCTGGTGCAGGGAGGAATGTTTCTCTGTTCCCTAGTGCAGGGAGGAATGTTTCTCTGTTACCTGGTGCAGGGAGGAATGTTTCTCTCTGTTCCCTAGTGCAGGGAGGAATGTTTCTCTGTTCCCTGGTGCAGGGAGGAATGTTTCTCTCTGTTCCCTAGTGCAGGGAGGAATGCTTCTCTGTTCCCTAGTGCAGGGATGAATGTTTCTCTCTGTTCCCTAGTGCAGGGAGGAAAGATTATCTGTTCCCTGGTGCAGGGATGAATGTTTCTCTCTGTTCCCTAGTGCAGGGAGGAATGATTATCTGTTCCCTAGTGCAGGGAGGAATGTTTCTCTGTTCCCTGGTGCAGGGAGGAATGTTTCTCTGTTCCCTGGTGCAGGGAGGAATGTTTCTCTGTTCCCTGGTGCAGGGAGGAATGTTTCTCTGTTCCCTGGTGCAGGGAGGAATGTTTCTCTGTTCCCTAGTGCAGGGAGGAATGTTTCTCTGTTCCCTTGTGCAGGGAGGAATGTTTGTCTCTGTTCCCTGGTGCAGGGAGGAATGTTTCTCTGTTCCCTAGTGCAGGGAGGAATGTTTCTCTCTGTTCCCTGGTGCAGGGAGGAATGTTTCTCTCTGTTCCCTGGTGCAGGGAGGAATGTTTCTCTGTGTTCCCTAGTGCAGGGAGGAATGTTTCTCTGTTCCCTTGTGCAGGGAAGAATGTTTCTCTGTTCCCTGGTGCAGGGAGGAATGTTTCTCTGTTCCCTGGTGCAGGGAGGAATGTTTCTCTGTTCCCTGGTGCAGGGGGGAATGTTTCTCTGTTCCCTAGTGCAGGGAGGAATGTTTCTCTCTGTTCCCTGGTGCAGGGAGGAATGTTTCTCTGTTCCCTGGTGCAGGGAGGAATGTTTCTCTGTTCCCTGGTGCAGGGAGGAATGTTTCTCTGTTCCCTGGTGCAGGGAGGAATGTTTCTCTGTTCCCTAGTGCAGGGAGGAATGTTTCTCTGTTCCCTGGTGCAGGGAGGAATGTTTCTCTCTGTTCCCTAGTGCAGGGAGGAATGTTTCTCTGTTCCCTGGTGCAGGGAGGAATGTTTCTCTGTTCCCTAGTGCAGGGAGGAATGTTTCTCTGTTCCCTAGTGCAGGGATGAATGTTTCTCTTTCCCTCAGGGAGGAATGTTCTCTGTTCCCTAGTGCAGGGAGGAATGTTTCTCTCTGTTCCCTAGTGCAGGGAGGAATGTTTCTCTGTTCCCTAGTGCAGGGAGGAATGTTTCTCTGTTCCCTGGTGCAGGGAGGAATGTTTCTCTGTTCCCTGGTGCAGGGAGGAATGTTTCTCTGTTCCCTGGTGCAGGGAGGAATGTTGCTCTGTTCCCTGGCAGGGAGGAATGTTTCTCTGTTCCCTGGTGCAGGGAGGAATGTTTCTCTGTTCCCTGGTGCAGGGAGGAATGTTTCTCTGTTCCCTAGTGCAGGGAGGAATGTTTCTCTCTGTTCCCTGGTGCAGGGAGGAATGTTTCTCTGTTCCCTGGTGCAGGGAGGAATGTTTCTCTGTTCCCTAGTGCAGGGAGGAATGTTTCTCTCTGTTCCCTGGTGCAGGGAGGAATGTTTCTCTGTGTTCCCTAGTGCAGGGAGGAATGTTTCTCTGTTCCCTTGTGCAGGGAGGAATGTTTCTCTGTTCCCTGGTGCAGGGAGGAATGTTTCTCTCTGTTCCCTGGTGCAGGGAGGAATGTTTCTCTGTTCCCTGGTGCAGGGAGGAATGTTTCTCTGTTCCCTAGTGCAGGGAGGAATGTTTCTCTGTTCCCTAGTGCAGGGAGGAATGTTTCTCTGTTCCCTGGTGCAGGGAGGAATGTTTCTCTGTTCCCTGGTGCAGGGAGGAATGTTTCTCTGTTCCCTGGTGCAGGGAGGAATGATTCTCTGTTCCCTAGTGCAGGGAGGAATGTTTCTCTCTGTTCCCTGGTGCAGGGAGGAATGTTTCTCTGTTCCCTGGTGCAGGGAGGAATGTTTCTCTGTTCCCTAGTGCAGGGAGGAATGTTTCTCTCTGTTCCCTGGTGCAGGGAGGAATGTTTCTCTGTGTTTCCCTGTTCCCTTGCAGGGAGGAATGTTTCTCTGTTCCCTGGTGCAGGGAGGAATGTTTCTCTGTTCCCTGGTGCAGGGAGGAATGTTTCTCTGTTCCCTGGTGCAGGGAGGAATGTTTCTCTCTGTTCCCTGGTGCAGGGAGGAATGTTTCTCTCTGTTCCCTGGTGCAGGGAGGAATGTTTCTCTGTTCCCTGGTGCAGGGAGGAATGTTTCTCTGTTCCCTAGTGCAGGGAGGAATGTTTCTCTGTTCCCTGGTGCAGGGAGGAATGATTCTCTGTTCCCTAGTGCAGGGAGGAATGTTTCTCTCTGTTCCCTGGTGCAGGGAAGAATGTTTCTCTGTTCCCTGGTGCAGGGAGGAATGTTTCTCTGTTCCCTAGTGCAGGGAGGAATGTTTCTCTCTGTTCCCTGGTGCAGGGAGGAATGTTTCTCTGTGTTCCCTAGTGCAGGGAGGAATGTTTCTCTGTTCCCTTGTGCAGGGAGGAATGTTTCTCTGTTCCCTGGTGCAGGGAGGAATGTTTCTCTCTGTTCCCTGGTGCAGGGAGGAATGTTTCTCTGTTCCCTAGTGCAGGGAGGAATGTTTCTCTCTGTTCCCTGGTGCAGGGAGGAATGTTTCTCTGTGTTCCCTAGTGCAGGGAGGAATGTTTCTCTGTTCCCTTGTGCAGGGAGGAATGTTTCTCTGTTCCCTGGTGCAGGGAGGAATGTTTCTCTGTTCCCTGGTGCAGGGAGGAATGTTTCTCTGTTCCCTAGTGCAGGGAGGAATGTTTCTCTGTTCCCTAGTGCAGGGAGGAATGTTTCTCTGTTCCCTGGTGCAGGGAGGAATGTTTCTCTGTTCCCTGGTGCAGGGAGGAATGATTCTCTGTTCCCTAGTGCAGGGAGGAATGTTTCTCTCTGTTCCCTGGTGCAGGGAGGAATGTTTCTCTGTTCCCTGGTGCAGGGAGGAATGTTTCTCTGTTCCCTAGTGCAGGGAGGAATGTTTCTCTCTGTTCCCTGGTGCAGGGAGGAATGTTTCTCTGTGTTCCCTAGTGCAGGGAGGAATGTTTCTCTGTTCCCTTGTGCAGGGAGGAATGTTTCTCTGTTCCCTGGTGCAGGGAGGAATGTTTCTCTGTTCCCTGGTGCAGGGAGGAATGTTTCTCTGTTCCCTGGTGCAGGGAGGAATGTTTCTCTGTTCCCTGGTGCAGGGAGGAATGTTTCTCTGTTCCCTAGTGTTTTCCTGTTCCTGGTGCAGGGAGGAATGTTTCTCTGTTCCCTAGTGCAGGGAGGAATGTTTCTCTGTTCCCTGGTGCAGGGAGGAATGTTTCTCTCTGTTCCCTGGTGCAGGGAGGAATGTTTCTCTGTTCCCTGTGCAGGGAGGAATGTTTCTCTCTGTTCCCTAGTGCAGGGAGGAATGTTTCTCCTCTGTTCCCTGTTCCCTAGTGCAGGGAGGAATGTTTCTCTCTGTTCCCTGGTGCAGGGAGGAATGTTTCTCTGTTCCCTGGTGCAGGGAGGAATGTTTCTCTGTTCCCTGGTGCAGGGAGGAATGTTTCTCTGTTCCCTAGTGCAGGGAGGAATGTTTCTCTGTTACCTGGTGCAGGGAGGAATGTTTCTCTCTGTTCCCTAGTGCAGGGAGGAATGTTTCTCTGTTCCCTGGTGCAGGGAGGAATGTTTCTCTCTGTTCCCTAGTGCAGGGAGGAATGCTTCTCTGTTCCCTAGTGCAGGGATGAATGTTTCTCTCTGTTCCCTAGTGCAGGGAGGAAAGATTATCTGTTCCCTGGTGCAGGGATGAATGTTTCTCTCTGTTCCCTAGTGCAGGGAGGAATGATTATCTGTTCCCTAGTGCAGGGAGGAATGTTTCTCTGTTCCCTGGTGCAGGGAGGAATGTTTCTCTGTTCCCTGGTGCAGGGAGGAATGTTTCTCTGTTCCCTGGTGCAGGGAGGAATGTTTCTCTGTTCCCTGGTGCAGGGAGGAATGTTTCTCTGTTCCCTAGTGCAGGGAGGAATGTTTCTCTGTTCCCTGGTGCAGGGAGGAATGTTTGTCTCTGTTCCCTGGTGCAGGGAGGAATGTTTCTCTGTTCCCTAGTGCAGGGAGGAAGTTTTCTCTGTTCCCTAGTGCAGGGAGGAATGTTTCTCTCTGTTCCCTGGTGCAGGGAGGAATGTTTCTCTGTGTTCCCTAGTGCAGGGAGGAATGTTTCTCTGTTCCCTTGTGCAGGGAGGAATGTTTCTCTGTTCCCTGGTGCAGGGAGGAATGTTTCTCTCTGTTCCCTGGTGCAGGGAGGAATGTTTCTCTGTTCCCTGGTGCAGGGGGGAATGTTTCTCTGTTCCCTAGTGCAGGGAGGAATGTTTCTCTCTGTTCCCTGGTGCAGGGAGGAATGTTTCTCTGTTCCCTGGTGCAGGGAGGAATGTTTCTCTGTTCCCTGGTGCAGGGAGGAATGTTTCTCTGTTCCCTGGTGCAGGGAGGAATGTTTCTCTGTTCCCTAGTGCAGGGAGGAATGTTTCTCTGTTCCCTGGTGCAGGGAGGAATGTTTCTCTCTGTTCCCTAGTGCAGGGAGGAATGTTTCTCTGTTCCCTGGTGCAGGGAGGAATGTTTCTCTCTGTTCCCTAGTGCAGGGAGGAATGTTTCTCTGTTCCCTAGTGCAGGGAGGAATGTTTCTCTCTGTTCCCTAGTGCAGGGAGGAATGATTCTCTGTTCCCTAGTGCAGGGATGAATGTTTCTCTCTGTTCCCTAGTGCAGGGAGGAATGATTCTCTGTTCCCTAGTGCAGGGAGGAATGTTTCTCTGTTCCCTGGTGCAGGGAGGAATGTTTCTCTGTTCCCTGGTGCAGGGAGGAATGTTTCTCTGTTCCCTGGTGCAGGGAGGAATGTTGCTCTGTTCCCTGGTGCAGGGAGGAATGTTTCTCTGTTCCCTAGTGCAGGGAGGAATGTTTCTCTGTTCCCCTGGTGCAGGGAGGAATGTTTCTCTCTGTTCCCTAGTGCAGGGAGGAATGTTTCTCTGTTCCCTGGTGCAGGGAGGAATGTTTCTCTCTGTTCCCTAGTGCAGGGAGGAATGCTTCTCTGTTCCCTAGTGCAGGGATGAATGTTTCCCTCTGTTCCCTAGTGCAGGGAGGAATGATTATCTGTTCCCTAGTGCAGGGATGAATGTTTCTCTGTTCCCTGGTGCAGGGAGGAATGTTTATCTCTGTTCCCTGGTGCAGGGAGGAATGATTATCTGTTCCCTGGTGCAGGGAGGAATGTTTCTCTGTTCCCTAGTGCAGGGAGGAATGTTTCTCTCTGTTCCCTAGTGCAGGGAGGAATGTTTCTCTGTTCCCTGGTGCAGGGAGGAATGTTTCTCTCTGTTCCCTAGTGCAGGGAGGAATGCTTCTCTGTTCCCTAGTGCAGGGATGAATGTTTCTCTCTGTTCCCTAGTGCAGGGAGGAATGATTCTCTGTTCCCTAGTGCAGGGATGAATGTTTCTCTCTGTTCCCTAGTGCAGGGAGGAATGATTCTCTGTTCCCTAGTGCAGGGAGGAATGTTTCTCTCTGTTCCCTGGTGCAGGGAGGAATGTTTCTCTGTTCCCTGGTGCAGGGAGGAATGTTTCTCTGTTCCCTGGTGCAGGGAGGAATGTTGCTCTGTTCCCTGGTGCAGGGAGGAATGTTTCTCTGTTCCCTAGTGCAGGGAGGAATGTTTCTCTGTTCCCTGGTGCAGGGAGGAATGTTTCTCTCTGTTCCCTAGTGCAGGGAGGAATGTTTCTCTGTTCCCTGGTGCAGGGAGGAATGTTTCTCTCTGTTCCCTAGTGCAGGGAGGAATGCTTCTCTGTTCCCTAGTGCAGGGATGAATGTTTCCCTCTGTTCCCTAGTGCAGGGAGGAATGATTATCTGTTCCCTAGTGCAGGGATGAATGTTTCTCTGTTCCCTGGTGCAGGGAGGAATGTTTATCTCTGTTCCCTGGTGCAGGGAGGAATGATTCTCTGTTTCCTGGTGCAGGGAGGAATGATTATCTGTTCCCTGGTGCAGGGAGGAATGTTTCTCTGTTCCCTAGTGCAGGGAGGAATGTTTCTCTGTTCCCTAGTGCAGGGAGGAATGTTTCTCTCTGTTCCCTGGTGCAGGGAGGAATGTTTCTCTGTTCCCTGTTGTTTCTCTGTTCCCTAGTGCAGGGAGGAATGTTTCTCTCTGTTCCCTGGTGCAGGGAGGAATGTTTCTCTCTGTTCCCTAGTGCAGGGAGGAATGTTTCTCTGTTCCCTAGTGCAGGGATGAATGTTTCTCGCTGTTCCCTAGTGCAGGGAGGAATGTTTCTCTGTTCCCTAGTGCAGGGAGGAATGTTTCTCTCTGTTCCCTAGTGCAGGGAGGAATGTTTCTCTGTTCCCTAGTGCAGGGATGAATGTTTCTCTGTTCCCTAGGCAGGGAGGAATGTTTCTCTGTTCCCTAGTGCAGGGAGGAATGTTTCTCTGTTCCCTAGTGCAGGGAGGAATGATTCTCTGTTCTAGTGCAGGGAGGAATGTTTCTCTGTTCCCTGGTGCAGGGAGGAATGTTTCTGTTCCCTGTTCCCTGTTCCCTAGTGCAGGGATGAATGTTTCTCTCTGTTCCCTAGTGCAGGGAGGAATGTTTCTGTTCTGTGCAGGGAGGAATGTTTCCTGTTCCCTGGTGCAGGGAGGAATGTTTCTCTGTTCCCTGGGGGAGGAATGTTTCTCTGTTCCCTGGTGCAGGGAGGAATGTTTCTCTGTTCCCTGGTGCCTCTGTTCCCTAGTGCAGGGAGGAATGTTTCTCTGTTCCCTAGTGCAGGGAGGAATGTTTCTCTCTGTTCCCTGGTGCAGGGAGGAATGTTTCTCTCTGTTCCCTGGTGCAGGGAGGAATGTTTCTCTGTTCCCTGGTGCAGGGAGGAATGTTTCTCTGTTCCCTGTTCCTCTGTTCCCTAGTGCAGGGAGGAATGTTTCTCTGTTCCCTGGTGCAGGGAGGAATGTTTCTCTCTGTTCCCTAGTGCAGGGAGGAATGTTTCTCTGTTCCCTGGTGCAGGGAGGAATGTTTCTCTCTGTTCCCTAGTGCAGGGAGGAATGCTTCTCTGTTCCCTAGTGCAGGGATGAATGTTTCTCTCTGTTCCCTAGTGCAGGGAGGAATGATTCTCTGTTCCCTAGTGCAGGGATGAATGTTTCTCTCTGTTCCCTAGTGCAGGGAGGAATGATTCTCTGTTCCCTAGTGCAGGGAGGAATGTTTCTCTGTTCCCTGGTGCAGGGAGGAATGTTTCTCTCCCTGTTTTCCTGTTCCCTGGTGCAGGGAGGAATGTTTCTCTGTTCCCTGGTGCAGGGAGGAATGTTTCTCTGTTCCCTGGTGCAGGGAGGAATGTTTCTCTGTTCCCTGGTGCAGGGAGGAATGTTTCTCTGTTCCCTGGTGCAGGGAGGAATGTTTCTCTGTTCCCTAGTGCAGGGAGGAATGTTTCTCTCTGTTCCCTGGTGCAGGGAGGAATGTTTCTCTGTGTTCCCTAGTGCAGGGAGGAATGTTTCTCTGTTCCCTTGTGCAGGGAGGAATGTTTCTCTGTTCCCTGGTGCAGGGAGGAATGTTTCTCTCTGTTCCCTGGTGCAGGGAGGAATGTTTCTCTGTTCCCTGGTGCAGGGAGGAATGTTTCTCTGTTCCCTAGTGCAGGGAGGAATGTTTCTCTGTTCCCTGGTGCAGGGAGGAATGTTTCTCTGTTCCCTAGTGCAGGGAGGAATGTTTCTCTGTTCCCTTGTGCAGGGAGGAATGTTTCTCTGTTCCCTGGTGCAGGGAGGAATGTTTCTCTCTGTTCCCTGGTGCAGGGGGGAATGTTTCTCTGTTCCCTAGTGCAGGGAGGAATGTTTCTCTCTGTTCCCTGGTGCAGGGAGGAATGTTTCTCTGTTCCCTGGTGCAGGGAGGAATGTTTCTCTGTTCCCTGGTGCAGGGAGGAATGTTTCTCTGTTCCCTGGTGCAGGGAGGAATGTTTCTCTGTTCCCTAGTGCAGGGAGGAATGTTTCTCTGTTCCCTGGTGCAGGGAGGAATGTTTCTCTCTGTTCCCTAGTGCAGGGAGGAATGTTTCTCTGTTCCCTGGTGCAGGGAGGAATGTTTCTCTCTGTTCCCTAGTGCAGGGAGGAATGCTTCTCTGTTCCCTAGTGCAGGGATGAATGTTTCTCTCTGTTCCCTAGTGCAGGGAGGAATGATTCTCTGTTCCCTAGTGCAGGGATGAATGTTTCTCTCTGTTCCCTAGTGCAGGGAGGAATGATTCTCTGTTCCCTAGTGCAGGGAGGAATGTTTCTCTCTGTTCCCTGGTGCAGGGAGGAATGTTTCTCTCTGTTCCCTGGTGCAGGGAGGAATGTTTCTCTGTTCCCTGGTGCAGGGAGGAATGTTTCTCTGTTCCCTGGTGCAGGGAGGAATGTTTCTCTGTTCCCTAGTGCAGGGAGGAATGTTTCTCTGTTCCCTGGTGCAGGGAGGAATGTTTCTCTCTGTTCCCTAGTGCAGGGAGGAATGTTTCTCTGTTCCCTGGTGCAGGGAGGAATGTTTCTCTCTGTTCCCTAGTGCAGGGAGGAATGCTTCTCTGTTCCCTAGTGCAGGGATGAATGTTTCTCTCTGTTCCCTAGTGCAGGGAGGAATGATTATCTGTTCCCTAGTGCAGGGATGAATGTTTCTCTCTGTTCCCTAGTGCAGGGAGGAATGATTATCTGTTCCCTAGTGCAGGGAGGAATGATTCTCTCTGTTCCCTGGTGCAGGGAGGAATGTTTCTCTGTGTTCCCTAGTGCAGGGAGGAATGTTTCTCTGTTCCCTTGTGCAGGGAGGAATGTTTCTCTGTTCCCTGGTGCAGGGAGGAATGTTTCTCTGTTCCCTAGTGCAGGGAGGAATGTTTCTCTGTTCCCTGGTGCAGGGAGGAATGATTCTCTGTTCCCTAGTGCAGGGAGGAATGTTTCTCTCTGTTCCCTGGTGCAGGGAAGAATGTTTCTCTGTTCCCTGGTGCAGGGAGGAATGTTTCTCTGTTCCCTAGTGCAGGGAGGAATGTTTCTCTCTGTTCCCTGGTGCAGGGAGGAATGTTTCTCTGTGTTCCCTAGTGCAGGGAGGAATGTTTCTCTGTTCCCTTGTGCAGGGAGGAATGTTTCTCTCTGTTTCCTGGTGCAGGGAGGAATGATTATCTGTTCCCTGGTGCAGGGAGGAATGTTTCTCTGTTCCCTAGTGCAGGGAGGAATGTTTCTCTCTGTTCCCTGGTGCAGGGAGGAATGTTTCTCTGTGTTCCCTAGTGCAGGGAGGAATGTTTCTCTGTTCCCTTGTGCAGGGAGGAATGTTTCTCTGTTCCCTGGTGCAGGGAGGAATGTTTCTCTGTTCCCTAGTGCAGGGAGGAATGTTTCTCTGTTCCCTGGTGCAGGGAGGAATGTTTCTCTGTTCCCTAGTGCAGGGAGGAATGTTTCTCTCTGTTCCCTGGTGCAGGGAGGAATGTTTCTCTGTTCCCTGGTGCAGGGAGGAATGTTTCTCTGTTCCCTAGTGCAGGGAGGAATGTTTCTCTGTTCCCTGGTGCAGGGAGGAATGTTTCTCTGTGTTCCCTAGTGCAGGGAGGAATGTTTCTCTGTTCCCTTGTGCAGGGAGGAATGTTTCTCTGTTCCCTGGTGCAGGGAGGAATGTTTCTCTCTGTTCCCTGGTGCAGGGAGGAATGTTTCTCTGTTCCCTAGTGCAGGGAGGAATGTTTCTCTCTGTTCCCTGGTGCAGGGAGGAATGTTTCTCTGTGTTCCCTAGTGCAGGGAGGAATGTTTCTCTGTTCCCTTGTGCAGGGAGGAATGTTTCTCTGTTCCCTGGTGCAGGGAGGAATGTTTCTCTCTGTTCCCTGGTGCAGGGAGGAATGTTTCTCTCTGTTCCCTAGTGCAGGGAGGAATGTTTCTCTGTTCCCTAGTGCAGGGAGGAATGTTTCTCTGTTCCCTGGTGCAGGGAGGAATGTTTCTCTGTTCCCTGGTGCAGGGAGGAATGATTCTCTGTTCCCTAGTGCAGGGAGGAATGTTTCTCTCTGTTCCCTGGTGCAGGGAGGAATGTTTCTCTGTTCCCTGGTTGATTCTCTGTTCCCTAGTGCAGGGAGGAATGTTTCTCTGTTCCCTGTTCCCTAGCAGGGAGGAATGTTTCTCTGTTCCCTGGTGCAGGGAGGAATGTTTCTCTGTTCCCTAGTGCAGGGAGGAATGTTTCTCTGTTCCCTGGTGCAGGGAGGAATGTTTCTCTGTTCCCTAGTGCAGGGAGGAATGTTTCTCTGTTCCCTGGTGCAGGGAGGAATGTTTCTCTGTTCCCTGGTGCAGGGAGGAATGTTGTTTCTCTGTTCCCTAGTGCAGGGAGGAATGTTTCTCTGTTCCCTGGTGCAGGGAGGAATGTTTCTCTCTGTTCCCTGGTGCAGGGAGGAATGTTTCTCTGTGCAGGGAGGAATGTTTCCCTGTTCCCTAGTGCAGGGAGGAATGTTTCTCCCTGTTCCCTGTTCCCTGTGCAGGGAGGAATGTTTCTCTGTTCCCTGGTGCAGGGAGGAATGTTTCTCTGTTCCCTAGTGCAGGGAGGAATGTTTCTCTGTTCCCTGGTGCAGGGAGGAATGTTTCTCTGTTCCCTGGTGCAGGGAGGAATGTTTCTCTGTTCCCTGGTGCAGGGAGGAATGTTTCTCTGTTCCCTGGTGCAGGGAGGAATGTTTCTCTGTTCCCTGGTGCAGGGAGGAATGTTTCTCTGTTCCCTGGTGCAGGGAGGAATGTTTCTCTCTGTTCCCTGGTGCAGGGAGGAATGTTTCTCTGTTCCCTAGTGCAGGGAGGAATGTTTCTCTGTTCCCTGGTGCAGGGAGGAATGTTTCTCTCTGTTCCCTGGTGCAGGGAGGAATGTTTCTCTGTTCCCTAGTGCAGGGAGGAATGTTTCTCTGTTCCCTGTTGTTTCTCTGTGTTCCCTGGTGCAGGGAGGAATGTTTCTCTGTTCCCTAGTGCAGGGAGGAATGTTTCTCTGTTCCCTGGTGCAGGGAGGAATGTTTCTCTGTTCCCTGGTGCAGGGAGGAATGTTTCTCTGTTCCCTGGTGCAGGGAGGAATGTTTCTCTGTTCCCTAGTGCAGGGAGGAATGTTTCTCTGTTCCCTGGTGCAGGGAGGAATGTTTCTCTGTTCCCTGGTGCAGGGAGGAATGTTTCTCTGTTCCCTAGTGCAGGGAGTTCCCTGGAATGTTTCTCTCTGTTCCCTGGTGCAGGGAGGAATGTTTCTCTGTTCCCTGTGCAGGGAGGAATGTTTCTCTGTTCCCTAGTGCAGGGAGGAATGTTTCTCTGTTCCCTGGTGCAGGGAGGAATGTTTCTCTCTGTTCCCTGGTGCAGGGAGGAATGTTTCTCTGTTCCCTG
This sequence comes from Oncorhynchus nerka, assembly GCF_034236695.1. Classification (NCBI taxonomy): domain Eukaryota; kingdom Metazoa; phylum Chordata; class Actinopteri; order Salmoniformes; family Salmonidae; genus Oncorhynchus; species Oncorhynchus nerka. The sequence continues at coordinate 74,402,830 of NC_088398.1, read as the reverse complement.
GTGCAGGGAGGAATGTTTCTCTGTTCCCTAGTGCAGGGAGGAATGTTTCTCTCTGTTCCCTGGGGAGGAATGTTTCTCTGTTCAGGGAGGAATGTTTCTCTGTTCCCTGGTGCAGGGAGGAATGTTTCTCTGTTCCCTGGTGCAGGGAGGAATGTTTCTGTTCCCTGGTGCAGGGAGGAATGTTTCTCTGTTCCCTAGTGCAGGGAGGAATGTTTCTCTGTTCCCTGGTGCAGGGAGGAATGTTTCTCTCTGTTCCCTAGTGCAGGAGGAATGTTTCTCTGTTCCCTGGTGCAGGGAGGAATGTTTCTCTCTGTTCCCTAGTGCAGGGAGGAATGTTTCTCTGTTCCCTAGTGCAGGGAGGAATGTTTCTCTCTGTTCCCTAGTGCAGGGAGGAATGATTCTCTGTTCCCTAGTGCAGGGATGAATGTTTCTCTCTGTTCCCTAGTGCAGGGAGGAATGATTCTCTGTTCCCTAGTGCAGGGAGGAATGTTTCTCTCTGTTCCCTGGTGCAGGGAGGAATGTTTCTCTCTGTTCCCTGGTGCAGGGAGGAATGTTTCTCTGTTCCCTGGTGCAGGGAGGAATGTTTCTCTGTTCCCTGGTGCAGGGAGGAATGTTTCTCTGTTCCCTAGTGCAGGGAGGAATGTTTCTCTGTTCCCTGGTGCAGGGAGGAATGTTTCTCTCTGTTCCCTAGTGCAGGGAGTAATGTTTCTCTGTTCCCTGGTGCAGGGAGGAATGTTTCTCTCTGTTCCCTAGTGCAGGGAGGAATGCTTCTCTGTTCCCTAGTGCAGGGATGAATGTTTCTCTCTGTTCCCTAGTGCAGGGAGGAATGATTCTCTGTTCCCTAGTGCAGGGATGAATGTTTCTCTCTGTTCCCTAGTGCAGGGAGGAATGATTCTCTGTTCCCTAGTGCAGGGAGGAATGTTTCTCTGTTCCCTGGTGCAGGGAGGAATGTTTCTCTGTTCCCTGGTGCAGGGAGGAATGTTTCTCTGTTCCCTGGTGCAGGGAGGAATGTTTCTCTGTTCCCTGGTGCAGGGAGGAATGTTTCTCTGTTCCCTAGTGCAGGGAGGAATGTTTCTCTGTTCCCTAGTGCAGGGAGGAATGTTTGTCTCTGTTCCCTGGTGCATGGAGGAATGTTTCTCTGTTCCCTAGTGCAGGGAGGAATGTTTCTCTGTTCCCTAGTGCAGGGAGGAATGTTTCTCTCTGTTCCCTGGTGCAGGGAGGAATGTTTCTCTGTGTTCCTAGTGCAGGGAGGAATGTTTCTCTGTTCCCTTGTGCAGGGAGGAATGTTTCTCTGTTCCTCAGGGAGGTTCCCTGGTGCAGGGAGGAATGTTTCTCTGTTCCCTGGTGCAGGGGGGAATGTTTCTCTGTTCCCTAGTGCAGGGAGGAATGTTTCTCTCTGTTCCCTGGTGCAGGGAGGAATGTTTCTCTGTTCCCTGGTGCAGGGAGGAATGTTTCTCTGTTCCCTGGTGCAGGGAGGAATGTTTCTCTGTTCCCTGGTGCAGGGAGGAATGTTTCTCTGTTCCCTAGTGCAGGGAGGAATGTTTCTCTGTTCCCTGGTGCAGGGAGGAATGTTTCTCTCTGTTCCCTAGTGCAGGGAGGAATGTTTCTCTGTTCCCTGGTGCAGGGAGGAATGTTTCTCTCTGTTCCCTAGTGCAGGGAGGAATGCTTCTCTGTTCCCTAGTGCAGGGATGAATGTTTCTCTCTGTTCCCTAGTGCAGGGAGGAATGATTATCTGTTCCCTAGTGCAGGGATGAATGTTTCTCTCTGTTCCCTAGTGCAGGGAGGAATGATTCTCTGTTCCCTAGTGCAGGGAGGAATGTTTCTCTGTTCCCTGGTGCAGGGAGGAATGTTTCTCTGTTCCCTGGTGCAGGGAGGAATGTTTCTCTGTTCCCTGGTGCAGGGAGGAATGTTTCTCTGTTCCCTGGTGCAGGGAGGAATGTTTCTCTGTTCCCTAGTGCAGGGAGGAATGTTTCTCTGTTCCCTAGTGCAGGGAGGAATGTTTGTCTCTGTTCCCTGGTGCATGGAGGAATGTTTCTCTGTTCCCTAGTGCAGGGAGGAATGTTTCTCTGTTCCCTAGTGCAGGGAGGAATGTTTCTCTCTGTTCCCTGGTGCAGGGAGGAATGTTTCTCTGTGTTCCTAGTGCAGGGAGGAATGTTTCTCTGTTCCCTTGTGCAGGGAGGAATGTTTCTCTGTTCCCTGGTGCAGGGAGGTATGTTTCTCTCTGTTCCCTGGTGCAGGGAGGAATGTTTCTCTGTTCCCTGGTGCAGGGGGGAATGTTTCTCTGTTCCCTAGTGCAGGGAGGAATGTTTCTCTGTTCCCTGGTGCAGGGAGGAATGTTTCTCTGTTCCCTGGTGCAGGGAGGAATGTTTCTCTGTTCCCTGGTGCAGGGAGGAATGTTTCTCTGTTCCCTGGTGCAGGGAGGAATGTTTCTCTGTTCCCTAGTGCAGGGAGGAATGTTTCTCTGTTCCCTGGTGCAGGGAGGAATGTTTCTCTCTGTTCCCTAGTGCAGGGAGGAATGTTTCTCTGTTCCCTGGTGCAGGGAGGAATGTTTCTCTCTGTTCCCTAGTGCAGGGAGGAATGCTTCTCTGTTCCCTAGTGCAGGGATGAATGTTTCTCTCTGTTCCCTAGTGCAGGGAGGAATGATTCTCTGTTCCCTAGTGCAGGGATGAATGTTTCTCTCTGTTCCCTAGTGCAGGGAGGAATGATTCTCTGTTCCCTAGTGCAGGGAGGAATGTTTCTCTCTGTTCCCTGGTGCAGGGAGGAATGTTTCTCTCTGTTCCCTGGTGCAGGGAGGAATGTTTCTCTGTTCCCTGGTGCAGGGAGGAATGTTTCTCTGTTCCCTAGTGCAGGTAGGAATGTTTCTCTGTTCCCTAGTGCAGGGAGGAATGTTTCTCTGTTCCCTGGTGCAGGGAGGAATGTTTCTCTGTTCCCGGGTGCAGGGAGGAATGTTTCTCTGTTCCCTAGTGCAGGGAGGAATGTTTCTCTGTTCCCTAGTGCAGGGAGGAATGTTTGTCTCTGTTCCCTGGTGCAGGGAGGAATGTTTCTCTGTTCCCTAGTGCAGGGAGGAATGTTTCTCTGTTCCCTAGTGCAGGGAGGAATGTTTCTCTCTGTTCCCTGGTGCAGGGAGGAATGTTTCCCTGTGTTCCTAGTGCAGGGAGGAATGTTTCTCTGTTCCCTTGTGCAGGGAGGAATGTTTCTCTGTTCCCTGGTGCAGGGAGGAATGTTTCTCTCTGTTCCCTGGTGCAGGGAGGAATGTTTCTCTGTTCCCTGGTGCAGGGGGGAATGTTTCTCTGTTCCCTAGTGCAGGGAGGAATATTTCTCTCTGTTCCCTGGTGCAGGGAGGAATGTTTCTCTCTGTTCCCTGGTGCAGGGAGGAATGTTTCTCTGTTCCCTGGTGCAGGGAGGAATGTTTCTCTGTTCCCTGGTGCAGGGAGGAATGTTTCTCTGTTCCCTAGTGCAGGGAGGAATGTTTCTCTGTTCCCTGGTGCAGGGAGGAATGTTTCTCTCTGTTCCCTAGTGCAGGGAGGAATGTTTCTCTGTTCCCTGGTGCAGGGAGGAATGTTTCTCTCTGTTCCCTAGTGCAGGGAGGAATGCTTCTCTGTTCCCTAGTGCAGGGATGAATGTTTCTCTCTGTTCCCTAGTGCAGGGAGGAATGATTCTCTGTTCCCTAGTGCAGGGATGAATGTTTCTCTCTGTTCCCTAGTGCAGGGAGGAATGATTCTCTGTTCCCTAGTGCAGGGAGGAATGTTTCTCTGTTCCCTGGTGCAGGGAGGAATGTTTCTCTCTGTTCCCTGGTGCAGGGAGGAATGTTTCTCTGTTCCCTGGTGCAGGGAGGAATGTTTCTCTGTTCCCTGGTGCAGGGAGGAATGTTTCTCTGTTCCCTAGTGCAGGGAGGAATGTTTCTCTGTTCCCTGGTGCAGGGAGGAATGTTTCTCTCTGTTCCCTAGTGCAGGGAGGAATGTTTCTCTGTTCCCTGGTGCAGGGAGGAATGTTTCTCTCTGTTCCCTAGTGCAGGGAGGAATGCTTCTCTGTTCACTAGTGCAGGGATGAATGTTTCTCTCTGTTCCCTAGTGCAGGGAGGAATGATTCTCTGTTCCCTAGTGCAGGGATGAATGTTTCTCTCTGTTCCCTAGTGCAGGGAGGAATGATTCTCTGTTCCCTAGTGCAGGGAGGAATGTTTCTCTCTGTTCCCTGGTGCAGGGATGAATGTTTCTCTGTTCCCTGGTGCAGGGAGGAATGTTTCTCTGTTCCCTGGTGCAGGGAGGAATGTTTCTCTGTTCCCTAGTGCAGGGAGGAATGTTTCTCTGTTCCCTGGTGCAGGGAGGAATGTTTCTCTGTTCCCTAGTGCAGGGAGGAATGTTTCTCTGTTCCCTGGTGCAGGGAGGAATGTTTCTCTCTGTTCCCTAGTGCAGGGAGGAATGCTTCTCTGTTCCCTAGTGCAGGGATGAATGTTTCCCTCTGTTCCCTAGTGCAGGGAGGAATGATTATCTGTTCCCTAGTGCAGGGATGAATGTTTCTCTCTGTTCCCTAGTGTAGGGAGGAATGATTCTCTGTTCCCTAGTGCAGGGAGGAATGTTTCTCTGTTCCCTGGTGCAGGGAGGAATGTTTCTCTGTTCCCTGGTGCAGGGAGGAATGTTTTCTGTTCCCTGGTGCAGGGAGGAATGTTTCTCTGTTCCCTGGTGCAGGGAGGAATCTTTCTCTGTTCCCTAGTGCAGGGAGGAATGTTTCTCTGTTCCCTAGTGCAGGGATGAATGTTTCTCTCTGTTCCCTGGTGCAGGGAGGAATGATTCTCTGTTTCCTGGTGCAGGGAGGAATGATTATCTGTTCCCTGGTGCAGGGAGGAATGTTTCTCTGTTCCCTAGTGCAGGGAGGAATGTTTCTCTGTTCCCTAGTGCAGGGAGGAATGTTTCTCTGTTCCCTGGTGCAGGGAGGAATGTTTCTCTGTTCCCTAGTGCAGGGAGGAATGTTTCTCTGTTCCCTGGTGCAGGGAGGAATGTTTCTCTGTTCCCTTGTGCAGGGAGGAATGTTTCTCTGTTCCCTGGTGCAGGGAGGAATGTTTCTCTCTGTTCCCTAGTGCAGGGAGGAATGTTTCTCTGTTCCCTGGTGCAGGGAGGAATGTTTCTCTGTTCCCTAGTGCAGGGAGGAATGCTTCTCTGTTCCCTAGTGCAGGGATGAATGTTTCTCTCTGTTCCCTAGTGCAGGGAGGAATGATTCTCTGTTCCCTAGTGCAGGGATGAATGTTTCTCTCTGTTCCCTAGTGCAGGGAGGAATGATTCTCTGTTCCCTAGTGCAGGGATGAATGTTTCTCTGTTCCCTAGTGCAGGGAGGAATGTTCTCTGTTCCCTAGGGAGGAATGTTTCTCTGTTCCCTAGTGCAGGAGGAATGATTCTCTGTTCCCTAGTGCAGGGATGAATGTTTCTCTCTGTTCCCTGGTGCAGGGAGGAATGATTCTCTGTTCCCTAGTGCAGGGAGGAATATTTCTCTGTTCCCTAGTGCAGGGATGAATGTTTCTCTCTGTTCCCTAGTGCAGGGAGGAATGATTCTCTGTTCCCTAGTGCAGGGAGGAATGTTTCTCTGTTCCCTGGTGCAGGGAGGAATGTTTCTCTGTTCCCTGGTGCAGGGAGGAATGTTTCTCTGTTCCCTAGTGCAGGGAGGAATGTTTCTCTGTTCCCTGGTGCAGGGAGGAATGTTTTTCTGTTCCCTAGTGCAGGGAGGAATGTTTCTCTGTTCCCTAGTGCAGGGAGGAATGCTTCTCTGTTCCCTAGTGCAGGGATGAATGTTTCCCTCTGTTCCCTAGTGCAGGGAGGAATGATTATCTGTTCCCTAGTGCAGGGATGAATGTTTCTCTCTGTTCCCTAGTGCAGGGAGGAATGATTCTCTGTTCCCTAGTGCAGGGAGGAATGTTTCTCTGTTCCCTGGTGCAGGGAGGAATGTTTCTCTGTTCCCTGGTGCAGGGAGGAATGTTTTTCTGTTCCCTGGTGCAGGGAGGAATGTTTCTCTGTTCCCTGGTGCAGGGAGGAATGTTTCTCTGTTCCCTAGTGCAGGGAGGAATGTTTCTCTGTTCCCTAGTGCAGGGAGGAATGTTTGTCTCTGTTCCCTGGTGCAGGGAGGAATGTTCCTCTGTTCCCTAGTGCAGGGAGGAATTTTTCTCTGTTCCCTAGTGCAGGGATGAATGTTTCTCTCTGTTCCCTGTTGCAGGGAGGAATGATTCTCTGTTTCCTGGTGCAGGGAGGAATGATTATCTGTTCCCTGGTGCAGGGAGGAATGTTTCTCTGTTCCCTAGTGCAGGGAGGAATGTTTCTCTGTTCCCTAGTGCAGGGAGGAATGTTTCTCTCTGTTCCCTGGTGCAGGGAGGAATGTTTCTCTGTTCCCTAGTGCAGGGAGGAATGTTTCTCTGTTCCCTAGTGCAGGGAGGAATGTTTCTCTCTGTTCCCTGGTGCAGGGAGGAATGTTTCTCTGTTCCCTAGTGCAGGGAGGAATGTTTCTCTGTTCCCTGGTGCAGGGAGGAATGTTTCTCTGTTCCCTATTGCAGGGAGGAATGTTTCTCTGTTCCCTGGTGCAGGGAGGAATGTTTCTCTCTGTTCCCTAGTGCAGGGAGGAATGTTTCTCTGTTCCCTGGTGCAGGGAGGAATGTTTCTCTCTGTTCCCTAGTGCAGGGAGGAATGCTTCTCTGTTCCCTAGTGCAGGGATGAATGTTTCTCTCTGTTCCCTAGTGCAGGGAGGAATGATTCTCTGTTCCCTAGTTCAGGGATGAATGTTTCTCTCTGTTCCCTAGTGCAGGGAGGAATGATTCTCTGTTCCCTAGTGCAGGGATGAATGTTTCTCTCTGTTCCCTAGTGCAGGGAGGAATGATTCTCTGTTCCCTAGTGCAGGGAGGAATGTTTCTCTCTGTTCCCTAGTGCAGGGAGGAATGATTCTCTGTTCCCTAGTGCAGGGAGGAATGTTTCTCTCTGTTCCCTGGTGCAGGGAGGAATGATTCTCTGTTCCCTAGTGCAGGGAGGAATATTTCTCTGTTCCCTAGTGCAGGGATGAATGTTTCTCTCTGTTCCCTAGTGCAGGGAGGAATGATTCTCTGTTCCCTAGTGCAGGGAGGAATGATTCTCTGTTCCCTAGTTCAGGGATGAATGTTTCTCTCTGTTCCCTAGTGCAGGGAGGAATGATTCTCTGTTCCCTAGTGCAGGGATGAATGTTTCTCTCTGTTCCCTAGTGCAGGGAGGAATGATTCTCTGTTCCCTAGTGCAGGGAGGAATGTTTCTCTGTTCCCTAGTGCAGGGAGGAATGATTCTCTGTTCCTAGTGTAGGGATGAATGTTTCTCTCTGTTCCCTGGTGCAGGGAGGAATGATTCTCTGTTCCCTAGTGCAGGGAGGAATATTTCTCTGTTCCCTAGTGCAGGGATGAATGTTTCTCTCTGTTCCCTAGTGCAGGGAGGAATGATTCTCTGTTCCCTAGTGCAGGGAGGAATGTTTCTCTCTGTTCCCTGGTGCAGGGAGGAATGTTTCTCTGTTCCCTGGTGCAGGGAGGAATGTTTCTCTGTTCCCTGGTGCAGGGAGGAATGTTTCTCTGTTCCCTGGTGCAGGGAGGAATGTTTCTCTGTTCCCTAGTGCAGGGAGGAATGTTTCTCTGTTCCCTGGTGCAGGGAGGAATGTTTCTCTGTTCCCTAGTACAGGGAGGAATGTTTCTCTGTTCCCTGGTGCAGGGAGGAATGTTTTTCTGTTCCCTAGTGCAGGGAGGAATGCTTCTCTGTTCCCTAGTGCAGGGATGAATGTTTCCCTCTGTTCCCTAGTGCAGGGAGGAATGATTATCTGTTCCCTAGTGCAGGGATGAATGTTTCTCTCTGTTCCCTAGTGCAGGGAGGAATGATTCTCTGTTCCCTAGTGCAGGGAGGAATGTTTCTCTGTTCCCTGGTGCAGGGAGGAATGTTTCTCTGTTCCCTGGTGCAGGGAGGAATGTTTTTCTGTTCCCTGGTGCAGGGAGGAATGTTTCTCTGTTCCCTGGTGCAGGGAGGAATCTTTCTCTGTTCCCTAGTGCAGGGAGGAATGTTTCTCTGTTCCCTAGTGCAGGGATGAATGTTTCTCTCTGTTCCCTGGTGCAGGGAGGAATGATTCTCTGTTTCCTGGTGCAGGGAGGAATGATTATCTGTTCCCTGGTGCAGGGAGGAATGTTTCTCTGTTCCCTAGTGCAGGGAGGAATGTTTCTCTGTTCCCTAGTGCAGGGAGGAATGTTTCTCTGTTCCCTGGTGCAGGGAGGAATGTTTCTCTGTTCCCTAGTGCAGGGAGGAATGTTTCTCTGTTCCCTGGTGCAGGGAGGAATGTTTCTCTGTTCCCTTGTGCAGGGAGGAATGTTTCTCTGTTCCCTGGTGCAGGGAGGAATGTTTCTCTCTGTTCCCTAGTGCAGGGAGGAATGTTTCTCTGTTCCCTGGTGCAGGGAGGAATGTTTCTCTCTGTTCCCTAGTGCAGGGAGGAATGCTTCTCTGTTCCCTAGTGCAGGGATGAATGTTTCTCTCTGTTCCCTAGTGCAGGGAGGAATGATTCTCTGTTCCCTAGTGCAGGGAGGAATGTTTCTCTGTTCCCTAGTGCAGGGAGGAATGATTCTCTGTTCCCTAGTGCAGGGATGAATGTTTCTCTCTGTTCCCTAGTGCAGGGAGGAATGATTCTCTGTTCCCTAGTGCAGGGAGGAATGATTCTCTGTTCCCTAGTGCAGGGAGGAATGATTCTCTGTTCCCTAGTGCAGGGAGGAATGATTCTCTGTTCCCTAGTTCAGGGATGAATGTTTCTCTCTGTTCCCTAGTGCAGGGAGGAATATTTCTCTGTTCCCTAGTGCAGGGATGAATGTTTCTCTCTGTTCCCTAGTGCAGGGAGGAATGATTCTCTGTTCCCTAGTGCAGGGAGGAATGTTTCTCTGTTCCCTGGTGCAGGGAGGAATGTTTCTCTGTTCCCTGGTGCAGGGAGGAATGTTTCTCTGTTCCCTGGTGCAGGGAGGAATGTTTCTCTGTTCCCTGGTGCAGGGAGGAATGTTTCTCTGTTCCCTAGTGCAGGGAGGAATGTTTCTCTGTTCCCTAGTGCAGGGAGGAATGCTTCTCTGTTCCCTAGTGCAGGGATGAATGTTTCCCTCTGTTCCCTAGTGCAGGGAGGAATGATTATCTGTTCCCTAGTGCAGGGATGAATGTTTCTCTCTGTTCCCTAGTGCAGGGAGGAATGATTCTCTGTTCCCTGGTGCAGGGAGGAATGATTCTCTGTTCCCTAGTGCAGGGAGGAATATTTCTCTGTTCCCTAGTGCAGGGATGAATGTTTCTCTCTGTTCCCTAGTGCAGGGAGGAATGATTCTCTGTTCCCTAGTGCAGGGAGGAATGATTCTCTGTTCCCTAGTGCAGGGAGGAATGTTTCTCTCCCTGTTGATTCCTGTTCCCTAGTGCAGGGAGGAATATTTCTCTGTTCCCTAGTGCAGGGATGAATGTTTCTCTCTGTTCCCTAGTGCAGGGAGGAATGATTCTCTGTTCCCTAGTGCAGGGAGGAATGATTCTCTGTTCCCTAGTGCAGGGATGAATGTTTCTCTCTGTTCCCTAGTGCAGGGAGGAATGATTCTCTGTTCCCTAGTGCAGGGAGGAATGTTTCTCTCTGTTCCCTGGTGCAGGGAGGAATGATTCTCTGTTCCCTAGTGCAGGGAGGAATATTTCTCTGTTCCCTAGTGCAGGGATGAATGTTTCTCTCTGTTCCCTAGTGCAGGGAGGAATGATTCTCTGTTCCCTAGTGCAGGGAGGAATGATTCTCTGTTCCCTAGTTCAGGGATGAATGTTTCTCTCTGTTCCCTAGTGCAGGGAGGAATGATTCTCTGTTCCCTAGTGCAGGGATGAATGTTTCTCTCTGTTCCCTAGTGCAGGGAGGAATGATTCTCTGTTCCCTAGTGCAGGGAGGAATGTTTCTCTCTGTTCCCTAGTGCAGGGAGGAATGATTCTCTGTTCCCTAGTGTAGGGATGAATGTTTCTCTCTGTTCCCTGGTGCAGGGAGGAATGATTCTCTGTTCCCTAGTGCAGGGAGGAATATTTCTCTGTTCCCTAGTGCAGGGATGAATGTTTCTCTCTGTTCCCTAGTGCAGGGAGGAATGATTCTCTGTTCCCTAGTGCAGGGAGGAATGTTTCTCTCTGTTCCCTGGTGCAGGGAGGAATGTTTCTCTCTGTTCCCTGGTGCAGGGAGGAATGATTATCTGTTCCCTGGTGCAGGGAGGAATGTTTCTCTGTTCCCTGGTGCAGGGAGGAATGTTTCTCTGTTCCCTAGTGCAGGGAGGAATGTTTCTCTGTTCCCTGGTGCAGGGAGGAATGTTTCTCTCTGTTCCCTAGTACAGGGAGGAATGTTTCTCTGTTCCCTGGTGCAGGGAGGAATGTTTCTCTCTGTTCCCTAGTGCAGGGAGGAATGCTTCTCTGTTCCCTAGTGCAGGGATGAATGTTTCCCTCTGTTCCCTAGTGCAGGGAGGAATGATTATCTGTTCCCTAGTGCAGGGATGAATGTTTCTCTCTGTTCCCTAGTGCAGGGAGGAATGATTCTCTGTTCCCTAGTGCAGGGAGGAATGTTTCTCTGTTCCCTGGTGCAGGGAGGAATGTTTCTCTGTTCCCTGGTGCAGGGAGGAATGTTTTTCTGTTCCCTGGTGCAGGGAGGAATGTTTCTCTGTTCCCTGGTGCAGGGAGGAATCTTTCTCTGTTCCCTAGTGCAGGGAGGAATGTTTCTCTGTTCCCTAGTGCAGGGATGAATGTTTCTCTCTGTTCCCTGGTGCAGGGAGGAATGATTCTCTGTTTCCTGGTGCAGGGAGGAATGATTATCTGTTCCCTGGTGCAGGGAGGAATGTTTCTCTGTTCCCTAGTGCAGGGAGGAATGTTTCTCTGTTCCCTAGTGCAGGGAGGAATGTTTCTCTCTGTTCCCTGGTGCAGGGAGGAATGTTTCTCTGTTCCCTAGTGCAGGGAGGAATGTTTCTCTGTTCCCTGGTGCAGGGAGGAATGTTTCTCTGTTCCCTTGTGCAGGGAGGAATGTTTCTCTGTTCCCTGGTGCAGGGAGGAATGTTTCTCTTTGTTCCCTAGTGCAGGGAGGAATGTTTCTCTGTTCCCTGGTGCAGGGAGGAATGTTTCTCTCTGTTCCCTAGTGCAGGGAGGAATGCTTCTCTGTTCCCTAGTGCAGGGATGAATGTTTCTCTGTTCCCTAGTGCAGGGAGGAATGATTCTCTGTTCCCTAGTGCAGGGAGGAATGTTTCTCTGTTCCCTAGTGCAGGGAGGAATGATTCTCTGTTCCCTAGTGCAGGGATGAATGTTTCTCTCTGTTCCCTAGTGCAGGGAGGAATGATTCTCTGTTCCCTAGTGCAGGGAGGAATGTTTCTCTCTGTTCCCTAGTGCAGGGAGGAATGATTCTCTGTTCCCTAGTGCAGGGAGGAATGATTCTCTGTTCCCTAGTTCAGGGATGAATGTTTCTCTCTGTTCCCTAGTGCAGGGAGGAATATTTCTCTGTTCCCTAGTGCAGGGATGAATGTTTCTCTCTGTTCCCTAGTGCAGGGAGGAATGATTCTCTGTTCCCTAGTGCAGGGAGGAATGTTTCTCTGTTCCCTGGTGCAGGGAGGAATGTTTCTCTGTTCCCTGGTGCAGGGAGGAATGTTTCTCTGTTCCCTGGTGCAGGGAGGAATGTTTCTCTGTTCCCTGGTGCAGGGAGGAATGTTTCTCTGTTCCCTAGTGCAGGGAGGAATGTTTCTCTGTTCCCTAGTGCAGGGAGGAATGCTTCTCTGTTCCCTAGTGCAGGGATGAATGTTTCCCTCTGTTCCCTAGTGCAGGGAGGAATGATTATCTGTTCCCTAGTGCAGGGATGAATGTTTCTCTCTGTTCCCTAGTGCAGGGAGGAATGATTATCTGTTCCCTGGTGCAGGGAGGAATGATTCTCTGTTCCCTAGTGCAGGGAGGAATATTTCTCTGTTCCCTAGTGCAGGGATGAATGTTTCTCTCTGTTCCCTAGTGCAGGGAGGAATGATTCTCTGTTCCCTAGTGCAGGGAGGAATGATTCTCTGTTCCCTAGTTCAGGGATGAATGTTTCTCTCTGTTCCCTAGTGCAGGGAGGAATGATTCTCTGTTCCCTAGTGCAGGGATGAATGTTTCTCTCTGTTCCCTAGTGCAGGGAGGAATGATTCTCTGTTCCCTAGTGCAGGGAGGAATGTTTCTCTCTGTTCCCTAGTGCAGGGAGGAATGATTCTCTGTTCCCTAGTGTAGGGATGAATGTTTCTCTCTGTTCCCTGGTGCAGGGAGGAATGATTCTCTGTTCCCTAGTGCAGGGAGGAATATTTCTCTGTTCCCTAGTGCAGGGATGAATGTTTCTCTCTGTTCCCTAGTGCAGGGAGGAATGATTCTCTGTTCCCTAGTGCAGGGAGGAATGTTTCTCTCTGTTCCCTGGTGCAGGGAGGAATGTTTCTCTCTGTTCCCTGGTGCAGGGAGGAATGTTTCTCTGTTCCCTGGTGCAGGGAGGAATGTTTCTCTGTTCCCTGGTGCAGGGAGGAATGTTTCTCTGTTCCCTAGTGCAGGGAGGAATGTTTCTCTGTTCCCTGGTGCAGGGAGGAATGTTTCTCTCTGTTCCCTAGTACAGGGAGGAATGTTTCTCTGTTCCCTGGTGCAGGGAGGAATGTTTCTCTCTGTTCCCTAGTGCAGGGAGGAATGCTTCTCTGTTCCCTAGTGCAGGGATGAATGTTTCCCTCTGTTCCCTAGTGCAGGGAGGAATGATTATCTGTTCCCTAGTGCAGGGATGAATGTTTCTCTGTTCCCTAGTGCAGGGAGGAATGATTCTCTGTTCCCTAGTGCAGGGAGGAATGTTTCTCTGTTCCCTGGTGCAGGGAGGAATGTTTCTCTGTTCCTGGTGCAGGGAGGAATGTTTTTCTGTTCCCTGGTGCAGGGAGGAATGTTTCTCTGTTCCCTGGTGCAGGGAGGAATCTTTCTCTGTTCCCTAGTGCAGGGAGGAATGTTTCTCTGTTCCCTAGTGCAGGGATGAATGTTTCTCTCTGTTCCCTGGTGCAGGGAGGAATTATTCTCTGTTTCCTGGTGCAGGGAGGAATGATTATCTGTTCCCTGGTGCAGGGAGGAATGTTTCTCTGTTCCCTAGTGCAGGGAGGAATGTTTCTCTGTTCCCTAGTGCAGGGAGGAATGTTTCTCTCTGTTCCCTGGTGCAGGGAGGAATGTTTCTCTGTTCCCTAGTGCAGGGAGGAATGTTTCTCTGTTCCCTGGTGCAGGGAGGAATGTTTCTCTGTTCCCTTGTGCAGGGAGGAATGTTTCTCTGTTCCCTGGTGCAGGGAGGAATGTTTCTCTCTGTTCCCTAGTGCAGGGAGGAATGTTTCTCTGTTCCCTGGTGCAGGGAGGAATGTTTCTCTCTGTTCCCTAGTGCAGGGAGGAATGCTTCTCTGTTCCCTAGTGCAGGGATGAATGTTTCTCTCTGTTCCCTAGTGCAGGGAGGAATGATTCTCTGTTCCTAGTGCAGGGATGAATGTTTCTCTCTGTTCCCTAGTGCAGGGAGGAATGATTCTCTGTTCCTAGTGCAGGGAGGAATGATTCTCTGTTCCCTAGTGCAGGGAGGAATGATTCTCTGTTCCCTAGTGCAGGGAGGAATGATTCTCTGTTCCCTAGTTCAGGGATGAATGTTTCTCTCTGTTCCCTAGTGCAGGGAGGAATATTTCTCTGTTCCCTAGTGCAGGGATGAATGTTTCTCTCTGTTCCCTAGTGCAGGGAGGAATGATTCTCTGTTCCCTAGTGCAGGGAGGAATGTTTCTCTGTTCCCTGGTGCAGGGAGGAATGTTTCTCTGTTCCCTGGTGCAGGGAGGAATGTTTCTCTGTTCCCTGGTGCAGGGAGGAATGTTTCTCTGTTCCCTGGTGCAGGGAGGAATGTTTCTCTGTTCCCTAGTGCAGGGAGGAATGTTTCTCTGTTCCCTAGTGCAGGGAGGAATGCTTCTCTGTTCCCTAGTGCAGGGATGAATGTTTCCCTCTGTTCCCTAGTGCAGGGAGGAATGTTTCTCTGTTCCCTTGTGCAGGGAGGAATGTTTCTCTGTTCCCTGGTGCAGGGAGGAATGTTTCTCTCTGTTCCCTAGTGCAGGGAGGAATGTTTCTCTGTTCCCTGGTGCAGGGAGGAATGTTTCTCTCTGTTCCCTAGTGCAGGGAGGAATGCTTCTCTGTTCCCTAGTGCAGGGATGAATGTTTCTCTCTGTTCCCTAGTGCAGGGAGGAATGATTCTCTGTTCCCTAGTGCAGGGATGAATGTTTCTCTCTGTTCCCTAGTGCAGGGAGGAATGATTCTCTGTTCCCTAGTGCAGGGATGAATGTTTCTCTCTGTTCCCTAGTGCAGGGAGGAATGATTCTCTGTTCCCTAGTGCAGGGAGGAATGTTTCTTTCTGTTCCCTAGTGCAGGGAGGAATGATTCTCTGTTCCCTAGTGCAGGGAGGAATGATTCTCTGTTCCCTAGTTCAGGGATGAATGTTTCTCTCTGTTCCCTAGTGCAGGGAGGAATATTTCTCTGTTCCCTAGTGCAGGGATGAATGTTTCTCTCTGTTCCCTAGTGCAGGGAGGAATGATTCTCTGTTCCCTAGTGCAGGGAGGAATGTTTCTCTGTTCCCTGGTGCAGGGAGGAATGTTTCTCTGTTCCCTGGTGCAGGGAGGAATGTTTCTCTGTTCCCTGGTGCAGGGAGGAATGTTTCTCTGTTCCCTGGTGCAGGGAGGAATGTTTCTCTGTTCCCTAGTGCAGGGAGGAATGTTTCTCTGTTCCCTAGTGCAGGGAGGAATGCTTCTCTGTTCCCTAGTGCAGGGATGAATGTTTCCCTCTGTTCCCTAGTGCAGGGAGGAATGATTATCTGTTCCCTAGTGCAGGGATGAATGTTTTTCTCTGTTCCCTAGTGCAGGGAGGAATGATTCTCTGTTCCCTAGTGCAGGGAGGAATGTTTCTCTGTTCCCTGGTGCAGGGAGGAATGTTTCTCTGTTCCCTGGTGCAGGGAGGAATGTTTTTCTGTTCCCTGGTGCAGGGAGGAATGTTTCTCTGTTCCCTGGTGCAGGGAGGAATGTTTCTCTGTTCCCTAGTGCAGGGAGGAATGTTTCTCTGTTCCCTAGTGCAGGGAGGAATGTTTGTCTCTGTTCCCTGGTGCAGGGAGGAATGTTTCTCTGTTCCCTAGTGCAGGGAGGAATGTTTCTCTGTTCCCTAGTGCAGGGATGAATGTTTCTCTCTGTTCCCTGGTGCAGGGAGGAATGATTCTCTGTTTCCTGGTGCAGGGAGGAATGATTATCTGTTCCCTGGTGCAGGGAGGAATGTTTCTCTGTTCCCTAGTGCAGGGAGGAATGTTTCTCTGTTCCCTAGTGCAGGGAGGAATGTTTCTCTCTGTTCCCTGGTGCAGGGAGGAATGTTTCTCTGTTCCCTAGTGCAGGGAGGAATGTTTCTCTGTTCCCTGGTGCAGGGAGGAATGTTTCTCTGTTCCCTTGTGCAGGGAGGAATGTTTCTCTGTTCCCTGGTGCAGGGAGGAATGTTTCTCTCTGTTCCCTAGTGCAGGGAGGAATGTTTCTCTGTTCCCTGGTGCAGGGAGGAATGTTTCTCTCTGTTCCCTAGTGCAGGGAGGAATGCTTCTCTGTTCCCTAGTGCAGGGATGAATGTTTCTCTCTGTTCCTAGTGCAGGGAGGAATGATTATCTGTTCCCTAGTGCAGGGATGAATGTTTCTCTCTGTTCCCTAGTGCAGGGAGGAATGATTCTCTGTTCCCTAGTGCAGGGAGGAATGTTTCTCTGTTCCCTGGTGCAGGGAGGAATGTTTCTCTCTGTTCCCTAGTGCAGGGAGGAATGCTTCTCTGTTCCCTAGTGCAGGGATGAATGTTTCTCTCTGTTCCCTAGTGCAGGGAGGAATGATTATCTGTTCCCTAGTGCAGGGATGAATGTTTCTCTCTGTTCCCTAGTGCAGGGAGGAATGATTCTCTGTTCCCTAGTGCAGGGAGGAATGTTTCTCTGTTCCCTGGTGCAGGGAGGAATGTTTCTCTGTTCCCTGGTGCAGGGAGGAATGTTTCTCTGTTCCCTGGTGCAGGGAGGAATGTTTCTCTGTTCCCTGGTGCAGGGAGGAATGTTTCTCTGTTCCCTAGTGCAGGGAGGAATGTTTCTCTGTTCCCTAGTGCAGGGAGGAATGTTTCTCTCTGTTCCCTGGTGCAGGGAGGAATGTTTCTCTGTTCCCTAGTGCAGGGAGGAATGTTTCTCTGTTCCCTAGTGCAGGGATGAATGTTTCTCTCTGTTCCCTGGTGCAGGGAGGAATGATTCTCTGTTTCCTGGTGGAGGGAGGAATGATTATCTGTTCCCTGGTGCAGGGAGGAATGTTTCTCTGTTCCCTAGTGCAGGGAGGAATGTTTCTCTGTTCCCTAGTGCAGGGAGGAATGTTTCTCTCTGTTCCCTGGTGCAGGGAGGAATGTTTCTCTGTTCCCTAGTGCAGGGAGGAATGTTTCTCTGTTCCCTAGTGCAGGGAGGAATGTTTCTCTGTTCCCTGGTGCAGGGAGGAATGTTTCTCTGTTCCCTAGTGCAGGGAGGAATGTTTCTCTGTTCCCTAGTGCAGGGAGGAATGTTTCTCTGTTCCCTAGTGCAGGGATGAATGTTTCTCTCTGTTCCCTAGTGCAGGGAGGAATGATTCTCTGTTCCCTAGTGCAGGGAGGAATGTTTCTCTGTTCCCTGGTGCAGGGAGGAATGTTTCTCTGTTCCCTGGTGCAGGGAGGAATGTTTCTCTGTTCCCTGGTGCAGGGAGGAATGTTTCTCTGTTCCCTGGTGCAGGGAGGAATGTTTCTCTGTTCCCTAGTGCAGGGAGGAATGTTTCTCTGTTCCCTAGTGCAGGGAGGAATGTTTCTCTCTGTTCCCTGGTGCAGGGAGGAATGTTTCTCTGTTCCCTAGTGCAGGGAGGAATGTTTCTCTGTTCCCTAGTGCAGGGATGAATGTTTCTCTCTGTTCCCTGGTGCAGGGAGGAATGATTCTCTGTTTCCTGGTGGAGGGAGGAATGATTATCTGTTCCCTGGTGCAGGGAGGAATGTTTCTCTGTTCCCTAGTGCAGGGAGGAATGTTTCTCTGTTCCCTAGTGCAGGGAGGAATGTTTCTCTCTGTTCCCTGGTGCAGGGAGGAATGTTTCTCTGTTCCCTAGTGCAGGGAGGAATGTTTCTCTGTTCCCTAGTGCAGGGAGGAATGTTTCTCTCTGTTCCCTGGTGCAGGGAGGAATGTTTCTCTCTGTTCCCTAGTGCAGGGAGGAATGTTTCTCTGTTC
This sequence comes from Oncorhynchus nerka, assembly GCF_034236695.1. Classification (NCBI taxonomy): domain Eukaryota; kingdom Metazoa; phylum Chordata; class Actinopteri; order Salmoniformes; family Salmonidae; genus Oncorhynchus; species Oncorhynchus nerka. The sequence continues at coordinate 74,385,571 of NC_088398.1, read as the reverse complement.
CCTAGTGCAGGGAGGAATGTTTCTCTGTTCCCTAGTGCAGGGAGGAATGTTTCTCTGTTCCCTAGTGCAGGGAGGAATGTTTCTCTGTTCCCTAGTGCAGGGAGGAATGTTTCTCTGTTCCCTGGTGCAGGGAGGAATGTTTCTCTGTTCCCTAGTGCAGGGAGGAATGTTTCTCTGTTCCCTGGGTGCAGGGAGGAATGTTTCTCTGTTGCAGGGAGGAATGTTTCCTGTGTTCCCTAGTGCAGGGAGGAATGATTCTCTGTTCCCTGGTGCAGGGAGGAATGTTTCTCTGTTCCCTAGTGCAGGGAGGAATGTTTCTCTGTTCCCTGGTGCAGGGAGGAATGTTTCTCTGTTCCCTTGTGCAGGGAGGAATGTTTCTCTGTTCCCTGGTGCAGGGAGGAATGTTTCTCTCTGTTCCCTAGTGCAGGGAGGAATGTTTCTCTGTTCCCTGGTGCAGGGAGGAATGTTTCTCTCTGTTCCCTAGTGCAGGGAGGAATGCTTCTCTGTTCCCTGGTGCAGGGAGGAATGATTCTCTGTTTCCTGGTGGAGGGAGGAATGATTATCTGTTCCCTGGTGCAGGGAGGAATGTTTCTCTGTTCCCTAGTGCAGGGAGGAATGTTTCTCTGTTCCCTAGTGCAGGGAGGAATGTTTCTCTGTTCCCTGGTGCAGGGAGGAATGTTTCTCTGTTCCCTAGTGCAGGGAGGAATGTTTCTCTGTTCCCTAGTGCAGGGAGGAATGTTTCTCTCTGTTCCCTGGTGCAGGGAGGAATGTTTCTCTCTGTTCCCTAGTGCAGGGAGGAATGTTTCTCTGTTCCCTAGTGCAGGGAGGAATGTTTCTCTGTTCCCTAGTGCAGGGAGGAATGTTTCTCTGTTCCCTAGTGCAGGGAGGAATGTTTCTCTGTTCCCTAGTGCAGGGAGGAATGTTTCTCTGTTCCCTGGTGCAGGGAGGAATGTTTCTCTGTTCCCTGGTGCAGGGAGGAATGTTTCTCTGTTCTCTAGTGCAGGGAGGAATGTTTCTCTCTGTTCCCTGGTGCAGGGAGGAATGTTTCTCTGTGTTCCCTAGTGCAGGGAGGAATGATTCTCTGTTCCCTGGTGCAGGGAGGAATGTTTCTCTGTTCCCTAGTGCAGGGAGGAATGTTTCTCTGTTCCCTGGTGCAGGGAGGAATGTTTCTCTGTTCCCTTGTGCAGGGAGGAATGTTTCTCTGTTCCCTGGTGCAGGGAGGAATGTTTCTCTCTGTTCCCTAGTGCAGGGAGGAATGTTTCTCTGTTCCCTGGTGCAGGGAGGAATGTTTCTCTCTGTTCCCTAGTGCAGGGAGGAATGCTTCTCTGTTCCCTAGTGCAGGGATGAATGTTTCTCTCTGTTCCCTAGTGCAGGGAGGAATGATTATCTGTTCCCTAGTGCAGGGATGAATGTTTCTCTCTGTTCCCTAGTGCAGGGAGGAATGATTCTCTGTTCCCTAGTGCAGGGAGGAATGTTTCTCTGTTCCCTGGTGCAGGGAGGAATGTTTCTCTCTGTTCCCTAGTGCAGGGAGGAATGCTTCTCTGTTCCCTAGTGCAGGGATGAATGTTTCTCTCTGTTCCCTAGTGCAGGGAGGAATGATTATCTGTTCCCTAGTGCAGGGATGAATGTTTCTCTGTTCCCTAGTGCAGGGAGGAATGATTCTCTGTTCCCTAGTGCAGGGAGGAATGTTTCTCTGTTCCCTGGTGCAGGGAGGAATGTTTCTCTGTTCCCTGGTGCAGGGAGGAATGTTTCTCTGTTCCCTGGTGCAGGGAGGAATGTTTCTCTGTTCCCTGGTGCAGGGAGGAATGTTTCTCTGTTCCCTAGTGCAGGGAGGAATGTTTCTCTGTTCCCTAGTGCAGGGAGGAATGTTTCTCTCTGTTCCCTGGTGCAGGAGGAATGTTTCTCTGTTCCCTAGTGCAGGGAGGAATGTTTCTCTGTTCCCTAGTGCAGGGATGAATGTTTCTCTCTGTTCCCTGGTGCAGGGAGGAATGATTATCTGTTCCCTGGTGCAGGGAGGAATGTTTCTCTGTTCCCTAGTGCAGGGAGGAATGTTTCTCTGTTCCCTAGTGCAGGGAGGAATGTTTCTCTCTGTTCCCTGGTGCAGGGAGGAATGTTTCTCTGTTCCCTAGTGCAGGGAGGAATGTTTCTCTGTTCCCTAGTGCAGGGAGGAATGTTTCTCTCTGTTCCCTGGTGCAGGGAGGAATGTTTCTCTCTGTTCCCTAGTGCAGGGAGGAATGTTTCTCTGTTCCCTAGTGCAGGGAGGAATGTTTCTCTGTTCCCTAGTGCAGGGAGGAATGTTTCTCTGTTCCCTAGTGCAGGGAGGAATGTTTCTCTGTTCCCTAGTGCAGGGAGGAATGTTTCTCTGTTCCCTGGTGCAGGGAGGAATGTTTCTCTGTTCCCTGGTGCAGGGAGGAATGTTTCTCTGTTCTCTAGTGCAGGGAGGAATGTTTCTCTCTGTTCCCTGGTGCAGGGAGGAATGTTTCTCTGTGTTCCCTAGTGCAGGGAGGAATGATTCTCTGTTCCCTGGTGCAGGGAGGAATGTTTTTCTGTTCCCTAGTGCAGGGAGGAATGTTTCTCTCTGTTCCCTGGTGCAGGGAGGAATGTTTCTCTGTTCCCTAGTGCAGGGAGGAATGTTTCTCTGTTCCCTGGTGCAGGGAGGAATGTTTCTCTGTTCCCTAGTGCAGGGAGGAATATTTCTCTGTTCCCTAGTGCAGGGAGGAATGTTTCTCTCTGTTCCCTGGTGCAGGGAGGAATGTTTCTCTGTTCCCTAGTGCAGGGAGGAATGTTTCTCTGTTCCCTAGTGCAGGGATGAATGTTTCTCTCTGTTCCCTGGTGCAGGGAGGAATGTTTCTCTGTTCCCTAGTGCAGGGAGGAATGTTTCTCTGTTCCCTAGTGCAGGGAGGAATGTTTCTCTGTTCCCTGGTGCAGGGAGGAATGTTTCTCTGTTCCCTAGTGCAGGGAGGAATGTTTCTCTGTTCCCTAGTGCAGGGAGGAATGTTTCTCTCTGTTCCCTGGTGCAGGGAGGAATGTTTCTCTGTTCCCTGGTGCAGGAAGGAATGTTTCTCTGTTCCCTGGTGCAGGGAGGAATGTTTCTCTGTTCCCTGGTGCAGGGAGGAATGTTTCTCTGTTCCCTGGTGCAGGGAGGAATGTTTCTCTGTTCTCTAGTGCAGGGAGGAATGTTTCTCTCTGTTCCCTGGTGCAGGGAGGAATGTTTCTCTGTGTTCCCTAGTGCAGGGAGGAATGTTTCTCTGTTCCCTTGTGCAGGGAGGAATGTTTCTCTGTTCCCTGGTGCAGGGAGGAATGTTTCTCTCTGTTCCCTGGTGCAGGGAGGAATGTTTCTCTGTTCCCTGGTGCAGGGAGGAATGTTTCTCTCTGTTCCCTAGTGCAGGGAGGAATGTTTCTCTGTTCCCTAGTGCAGGGAGGAATGTCTCTCTGTTCCCTGGTGCAGGGAGGAATGTTTCTCTGTTCCCTGGTGCAGGGAGGAATGTTTCTCTCTGTTCCCTAGTGCAGGGAGGAATGTTTCTCTGTTCCCTAGTGCAGGGAGGAATGTCTCTCTGTTCCCTGGTGCAGGGAGGAATGTTTCTCTGTTCCCTGGTGCAGGGAGGAATGTTTCTCTGTTCCCTGGTGCAGGGAGGAATGATTCTCTGTTCCCTAGTGCAGGGAGGAATGTTTCTCTCTGTTCCCTGGTGCAGGGAGGAATGTTTCTCTGTTCCCTGGTGCAGAGAGGAATGTTGCTCTGTTCCCTAGTGCAGGGAGGAATGTATCTCTCTGTTCCCTGGAGCAGGGAGGAATGTTTCTCTGTTCCCTGGTGCAGGGAGGAATGATTCTCTCTGTTCCCTGGTGCAGGGAGGAATGTTTCTCTGTTCCCTGGTGCAGGGAGGAATGTTTCTCTCTGTTCCCTAGTGCAGGGAGGAATGTTTCTCTGTTCCCTAGTGCAGGGAGGAATGTCTCTCTGTTCCCTGGTGCAGGGAGGAATGTTTCTCTGTTCCCTGGTGCAGGGAGGAATGTTTCTCTGTTCCCTGGTGCAGGGAGGAATGATTCTCTGTTCCCTAGTGCAGGGAGGAATGTTTCTCTCTGTTCCCTGGTGATGGGAGGAATGTTTCTCTGTTCCCTGGTGCAGGGAGGAATGTTTCTCTGTTCCCTAGTGCAGGGAGGAATGATTCTCTCTGTTCCCTGGTGCAGGGAGGAATGTTTCTCTGTTCCCTGGTGCAGGGAGGAATGTTTCTCTGTTCCCTGGTGCAGGGAGGAATGTTTCTCTGTTCTCTAGTGCAGGGAGGAATGTTTCTCTCTGTTCCCTGGTGCAGGGAGGAATGTTTCTCTGTGTTCCCTAGTGCAGGGAGGAATGATTCTCTGTTCCCTGGTGCAGGGAGGAATGTTTTTCTGTTCCCTAGTGCAGGGAGGAATGTTTCTCTCTGTTCCCTGGTGCAGGGAGGAATGTTTCTCTGTTCCCTAGTGCAGGGAGGAATGTTTCTCTGTTCCCTGGTGCAGGGAGGAATGTTTCTCTGTTCCCTAGTGCAGGGAGGAATATTTCTCTGTTCCCTAGTGCAGGGAGGAATGTTTCTCTCTGTTCCCTGGTGCAGGGAGGAATGTTTCTCTGTTCCCTAGTGCAGGGAGGAATGTTTCTCTGTTCCCTAGTGCAGGGATGAATGTTTCTCTGTTCCCTGGTGCAGGGAGGAATGTTTCTCTGTTCCCTAGTGCAGGGAGGAATGTTTCTCTGTTCCCTAGTGCAGGGAGGAATGTTTCTCTGTTCCCTGGTGCAGGGAGGAATGTTTCTCTGTTCCCTAGTGCAGGGAGGAATGTTTCTCTGTTCCCTAGTGCAGGGAGGAATGTTTCTCTCTGTTCCCTGGTGCAGGAGGAATGTTTCTCTGTTCCCTGGTGCAGGGAGGAATGTTTCTCTGTTCCCTGGTGCAGGGAGGAATGTTTCTCTGTTCCCTGGTGCAGGGAGGAATGTTTTTTCTCTGTTCCCTGGTGCAGGGAGGAATGTTTCTCTGTTCCCTAGTGCAGGGAGGAATGTTTCTCTCTGTTCCTGGTGCAGGGAGTGTTTCTCTGTGTTCCCTAGGCAGGGAGGAATGTTTCTCTGTTCCCTTGTGCAGGGAGGAATGTTTCTCTGTTCCCTGGTGCAGGGAGGAATGTTTCTCTCTGTTCCCTGGTGCAGGGAGGAATGTTTCTCTGTTCCCTGGTGCAGGGAGGAATGTTTCTCTCTGTTCCCTAGTGCAGGGAGGAATGTTTCTCTGTTCCCTAGTGCAGGGAGGAATGTTTCTCTGTTCCCTGGTGCAGGGAGGAATGTTTCTCTGTTCCCTGGTGCAGGGAGGAATGTTTCTCTCTGTTCCCTAGTGCAGGGAGGAATGTTTCTCTGTTCCCTAGTGCAGGGAGGAATGTTTCTCTGTTCCCTGGTGCAGGGAGGAATGTTTCTCTGTTCCCTGGTGCAGGGAGGAATGTTTCTCTGTTCCCTGGTGCAGGGAGGAATGATTCTCTGTTCCCTAGTGCAGGGAGGAATGTTTCTCTCTGTTCCCTGGTGCAGGGAGGAATGTTTCTCTGTTCCCTGGTGCAGGGAGGAATGTTTCTCTGTTCCCTAGTGCAGGGAGGAATGTATCTCTCTGTTCCCTGGAGCAGGGAGGAATGTTTCTCTGTTCCCTGGTGCAGGGAGGAATGATTCTCTCTGTTCCCTGGTGCAGGGAGGAATGTTTCTCTGTTCCCTGGTGCAGGGAGGAATGTTTCTCTCTGTTCCCTAGTGCAGGGAGGAATGTTTCTCTGTTCCCTAGTGCAGGGAGGAATGTCTCTCTGTTCCCTGGTGCAGGGAGGAATGTTTCTCTGTTCCCTGGTGCAGGGAGGAATGTTTCTCTGTTCCCTGGTGCAGGGAGGAATGATTCTCTGTTCCCTAGTGCAGGGAGGAATGTTTCTCTCTGTTCCCTGGTGATGGGAGGAATGTTTCTCTGTTCCCTGGTGCAGGGAGGAATGTTTCTCTGTTCCCTAGTGCAGGGAGGAATGATTCTCTCTGTTCCCTGGTGCAGGGAGGAATGTTTCTCTGTTCCCTGGTGCAGGGAGGAATGATTCTCTCTGTTCCCTGGTGCAGGGAGGAATGTTTCTCTGTTCCCTGGTGCAGGGAGGAATGTTTCTCTGTTCCCTAGTGCAGGGAGGAATGATTCTCTCTGTTCCCTGGTGCAGGGAGGAATGTTTCTCTGTTCCCTGGTGCAGGGAGGAATGATTCTCTCTGTTCCCTGGTGCAGGGAGGAATGTTTCTCTGTTCCCTGGAGCAGGGAGGAATGTTTCTCTCTGTTCCCTGGTGCAGGGAGGAATGATTCTCTCTGTTCCCTGGTGCAGGGAGGAATGTTTCTCTGTTCCCTAGTGCAGGGAGGAATGTTTCTCTGTTCCCTAGTGCAGGGAGGAATGTTTCTCTGTTCCCTGGTGCAGGGAGGAATGTTTCTCTGTTCCCGGGTGCAGGGAGGAATGTTTCTCTGTTCCCTAGTGCAGGGAGGAATGTTTCTCTGTTCCCTGGTGCAGGGAGGAATGTTTCTCTCTGTTCCCTGGTGCAGGGAGGAATGTTTCTCTGTTCCCTAGTGCAGGGAGGAATGTTTCTCTGTTCCCTGGTGCAGGGAGGAATGTTTCTGTTCCCTGGTGCAGGGAGGAATGTTTCTCTCTGTTCCCTAGTGCAGGGAGGAATGTTTCTCTGTTCCCTCAGGGAGGAATGTTCCTGTTCTGGTGCAGGGAGGAATGTTTCTCTGTTCCCTGGTGCAGGGAGGAATGTTTCTCTGTTCCCTGGTGCAGGGAGGAATGTTTCTCTGTTCCCTGGTGCAGAGAGGAATGTTTCTCTGTTCCCTGGTGCAGAGAGGAATGTTTCTCTGTTCCCTGGTGCAGAGAGGAATGATTCTCTGTTCCCTGGTGCAGAGAGGAATGTTTCTCTGTTCCCTGGTGCAGAGAGGAATGTTTCTCTGTTCCCTGGTACAGGGAGGAATGTTTCTCTGTTCCCTGGTACAGGGAGGAATGTTTATCTGTTCCCTGGTGCAGAGAGGAATGTTTCTCTGTTCCCTGGTGCAGGGAGGAATGTTTCTCTGTTCCCTGGTACAGAGAGGAATGTTTCTCTGTTCCCTGGTGCAGGGAGGAATGTTTCTCTGTTCCCTGGTACAGAGAGGAATGTTTCTCTGTTCCCTGGTGCAGGGAGGAATGTTTCTCTGTTCCCTGGTACAGAGAGGAATGTTTCTCTGTTCCCTGGTGCAGGGAGGAATGTTTCTCTGTTCCCTGGTACAGGGAGGAATGTTTCTCTGTTCCCTGGTGCAGAGAGGAATGTTTCTCTGTTCCCTGGTGCAGAGAGGAATGTTTCTCTGTTCCCTAGTGCAGGGAGGAATGTTTCTCTGTTCCCTAGTGCAGGGAGGAATGTTTCTATGTTCCCTAGTGCAGGGAGGAATGTTTCTCTGTTCCCTAGTGCAGGGAAATTGATTGCAATGACATCAGGCTGACCATGACTGTTGTGACGTCATGTTCAGGATACATGCTGGTCATACAGAGACGTAAAGACGTCCGGAAAATGTCATTTTTACCTGGTTTTAATCTGACCAGATCTCTCCTAGGTGACTTGATGTTGTCATGAAAAATATGTCTTTAACAGGTTGTAATCTGACGTCTCTTTAACCAAAAAAAACAACAGTTTATAACCAGAAGACCAGTTTACATGTAACATTTGAGTAATTTAGCAGACACTCTCATCCAGAACGTCTTTGTTGTACTTTAACCGCTGGGATATTATTTTCATTAATGTCGAAAGAGAATATGTACAGTGACTCTGTGACAACCATCGCCTCACATGCTGCAAAACCCAGAGATTGAGCACACTTCCCTTCCATAATATTATGGAGCACTGTGGAAACATGGGATAATATTTGGGAGTGATAGAAAAGACAACGGGCAAGTTATGGACAACATTCATTCCCTCTGACTAGTTCATTTTTGGGTTGCTGTTCCCCAGTGAAAGCAGTTTGGAATTTCTGATTGCAACGTCAACAGGCATATATGTTTTCTCTGTCTTTGCATCATCCATAGGATCTCTCTCTCTCTCTCTCTCTCTCTCTCTCTCTCTCTCTCTCTCTCTCCTGCTCTGAGACAGGATGTAAAGAAGAAGACTGAGACAGGTGGAGATAGAAGAAGACTGAGACAGATGAGAGAGAAGAAGACTGACATATGGAGAGAAGAAGACTGAGACAGGTGGAGACAGAAGAAGACTGAGACAGATGGAGAGAAGAAGACTGAGACAGATGAGAGAGAAGAAGACTGAGACAGATGGAGAGAAGAAGAAGATTGAGACAGATGGGAGAGAAGAAGACTGAGACAGATGAGAGAGAAGAAGACTGACAGATGGAGAGAAGAAGACTGAGACAGGTGGAGATAGAAGAAGACTGAGACAGATGAGAGAGAAGAAGACTGAGACAGATGAGAGAGAAGAAGAACACTGAGACAGGTGAGAGAGAAGAAGACTGAGACTGATGGAGAGAAGAAGACTGACATATGGAGAGAAGAAGACTGAGACAGATGAAGAGAAGAAGACTGAGACAGATGGAGAGAAGAAGACTGAGACAGGTGGAGACAGAAGAAGACTGAGACAGATGGAGAGAAGAAGACTGACAGATGGAGAGAAGAAGACTGAGACAGATGAAGAGAAGAAGACTGAGACAGGTGGAGACAGAAGAAGACTGAGACAGATGGAGAGAAGAAGACTGAGACAGATGGAGAAAAGAAGAAGACTGAGACAGATGGAGAGAAGAAGAAGACTGAGACAGATGAGAGAGAAGAAGACTGAGACAGATGGAGAGAAGAAGAAGATTGAGACAGATGGAGAGAAGAAGAAGACTGAGACAGGTGGAAACAGAAGAAGACTGAGACAGATGAGAGAGAAGAAGACTGAGACAGATGGAGAGAAGAAGACTGAGACAGAAGAAGACTGAGACAGGTGGAGACAGAAGAAGACTGAGACAGATGAGAGAGAAGAAGACTGAGACAGATGGAGAGAAGAAGAAGATTGAGACAGATGGGAGAGAAGAAGACTGAGACAGATGAGAGAGAAGAAGACAGAGAGAGATTGAGAGAAGAAGAAGACTGAGACAGATGGAGAGAAGAAGACTGAGACAGGTGGACAGAAGAAGACTGAGACAGATGAGAGAGAAGAAGACAGAGAGAGATGGAGAGAAGAAGAAGACTGAGACAGGTAAGAGAAAAAAATAAAGAATTAAACAATGGAGTGAGACAGTGAAAGAGAGCGATTGATAGTGACTGACGGACAGAAAAATACTTTTAACAAGGCACACTTGTTAATTGAAATGCATTCCAGGTAACTACCTTGTGAAGCTGGTTGAGAGATTGCCAAGAGTGTGCAAAGCTGTCATCAAGGCAAAGGGTGGCTACTTTGAAGAATCTCAAATAAAAAACATTTTTAGATATTTTTTAACAGTATTTTAGTTACTGCATGATTCCATATGTGTTATTTCATAGTTTTGATGTCTTCATTATGATTGTACAATGTAGAAAATAGTCAACATAAGCAGTGTACAAAGGACAGCAGTCTCTACGTTGCAGGGTAGAGTTCCGACTGGTAGCCTGCTAGAACAGTGACTAAGGTTAGTGCAAAATGACTGTTTAACAGTCTGATGGCCTGGAGATAGAAGTTGTTTCTCAGTTTCTCGGTCCCAGCTTTGATGCACCTGTACTGTCTCCGTCTTCTAGATGGTAGCAGGTTGAACAGGACCTCAGCCCCGAGTGGCTGAGGTCCTTGACGATCTTCTTGGCCTTCCTGTGACATCGGTTCTGTAGATGGCCTGGAGGGCAGGCAGGCAGTGTGTCCCCGGTGATGCATTGGGCTGACCGCACCTCCCTCTGGAGACCACACCCCCCTCTGGAGACCGCACCCTCCTCTGGAGACCGCACCCCCCTCTGGAGACCACACCCTCCTCTGGAGACCGCACCCCCCTCTGGAGACCGCACCCCCCTCTGGAGACCGCACCCCCCTCTGGAGACCGCACCCCCTCTGGAGACCACACCCCCTCTGGAGACCGCACCCCCTCTGGAGACCGCACCCCCTCTGGAGACCACACCCCCTCTGGAGACCGCACCCCCTCTGGAGACCGCACCCCCTCTGGAGACCACACCCCCTCTGGAGACCGCACCCCCTCTGGAGACCACACACCCCTCTGGAGACCACACACCCCTCTGGAGACCGCACCCCCCTCTGGAGACTGCACCAACCTCGGTTCCGGACGGTGTAATTGCCATACCAGGTGGTGAGGGTCTTAGAGGCCAAGCTGAATTTCTTCAGCCTGCTGAGGTTGACAAGGCACTATTGCGCCTTCTTCACCATGCTGTCTGTGTGAAGGGAAGTTTGTTGACATTAAGGGATAGGTTATTTTCCTGGCACCACTCCCCAAGGCCTCTCACCTCCTCCCTGTAGTCTCTCATTGTTGTTGGTATTCAGGCCTACCGCTGTTCTGTCCTCCATAAACTTGATGATTTAATTGGGTTCATGCGTGGCCCCGCATTCATGGGTGAACAGAGAGTACCCGTGTGTGGGGTGCCCATGTTGAGGATCACCGTGGCGGAGGTGTTGTTACCTACCTTCACCGATTGGCATTCAGGAAATCCAGAAACCAGTTGCACAGGAAGGGGTTCAGACCCAGGGCCCTGATCTTAGTGATGAGCTTGGAGGGCACGATGGTGTTGAAGGCTGAGCTGGTCGAAGAACAGCATTCTTGCATAGGTACTTCTCTTGTCCATGTGGTGTAGAGCAGTGTTCAGTTCAATGGTGATTGCGTCATCCATGGATCTGTTAGGGCTATATGCTAATTGTACTGGGTCTAGGTTGTCAGGTAAGGTGGAGGTGATGTGGTCCTTTACTAGCATCTCGAAGCACTACATGATGACAGAAATGAGTGCTATGGGGGCGATAGTCGCGTCGGGCAGCTCGATGTTGTCTTCCTCGAAATGGGCAAAGACGGTGTTTAGCTTGTCCGGGAGCGAGGCGATGGTGTCCGCGATGTGGCTGGCATTCCCTTAATAATACGTGATGGTCTGATGTCCTTGCCTCATACATCTTGTGTCTGAGCCGCTGAATTGCAACTCCACTTTGTCCATCAAAACAGTCTTGAAGCATAGATTCCGATTGGTCAGAGTAACATTGAACAGGTTCTGCCTATAGCTGGGGAGGTGTGTGTGTGTGTGTGTGTGTGTGTGTGTGTGTGTGTGTGTGTGTGTGTGTGTGTGTGTGTGTGTGTGTGTGTGTGTGTGTGTGTGTGTGACTTTGACATTTCAGGTGACTATATGTGTAAGGTGGCCTGTGTGGGGGTTGACAAGAAACCGCCACCACAGACACACACACACACACACACACACACACACACACACACACACACACACACACACATATCCACCATGCGGCCCGGGGGTGGAGAAAGAGGCTGTCAGCAGCCACTTCATGGATCACTCTCACTCCAAGAGACAACCTCACAGGAGAGAGAGAGGGAGACAGCAAGGGAGAGAGAGCGAGGGAGAGAGAGAGAGAGAAAGGGAAGAGAAAAGTCAGCAGAGGGAGCAGAGACAATGCATGATGGAGGAAATGAAGTGTGCTCGGCAGCATGTGGACCATGTGCTCAGGTAAGAACAATTCCAACTCCAACAGAAATGTCTTTCTGTCCCTGTACATGTCTGTTTCTTCACTCACTCTGTCTCTCTATCTGTTTTGGTCTCTGTCAATTTCAATTCAATCTGTCTCTCTCTTGGTCTCTCATTCTCATTCTCTCTCTGTCTGTTTCTCTTTCCCAGTTTCCCATCTCTCTGGCTCTCCATCTCTCTCTCCATCTCGCTCTCCATCTCTCTCTCTCCGTCTCTCTCTTCATGTCTAATTTTCTTTCTCTCTTTCTGTCCCTCTCTCGTTCTGTCTGTTTATCTCTATCTGTCTGCATCGGTCTCCCAGTCTGTGTCATTAGAAAGGTCAACAATCTGGTCCAACTTCAATATTTATCTGTTTGTTGCATTAGATGATTTATTTATTTGACTTTTGACTTCAGTGAAATGGAAGTCTACCTGGTTTGTACTGGAAGTCTACCTGGTTTGTACTGGGAGTATATCTGGTTTGTACTGGGAGTATATCTGGTTTGTACTGGAAGTCTACCTGGTTTGTACTGGGAGTATATCTGGATTGTACTGGGAGTATATCTGGTTTGTACTGGGAGTGTATCTGACCTGGTGGTTTGTCCTGGGAGTATATCTGGTTTGTACTGGGAGTATATCTGGTTTGTACTGGGAGTATATCTGACCTGATGGTTTGTACTGGGAGTATATCTGGTTTGTACTGGGAGTATATCTGGTTTGTCCTGGGAGTATATCTGGTTTGTACTGGGAGTATATCTGGTTTGTCCTGGGAGTATATCTGGTTTGTACTGGGAGTATATCTGGTTTGTCCTGGGAGTATATCTGGTTTGTACTGGGAGTATATCTGGTTTGTACTGGGAGTATATCTGGTTTGTCCTGGGAGTATATCTGGTTTGTACTGGGAGTATATCTGGTTTGTACTGGGAGTATATCTGGTTTGTCCTGGGAGTATATCTGGTTTGTCCTGGGAGTATATCTGGTTTGTCCTGGGAGTATATCTGGTTTGTACTGGGAGTGTATCTGACCTGGTGGTTTGTCCTGGGAGTATATCTGACCTGGTGGTTTGTCCTGGGAGTATATCTGGTTTGTCCTGGGAGTATATCTGGTTTGTACTGGGAGTGTATCTGACCTGGTGGTTTGTCCTGGGAGTATATCTGACCTGGTGGTTTGTCCTGGGAGTATATCTGGTTTGTACTGGGAGTATATCTGGTTTGTCCTGGGAGTATATCTGGTTTGTACTGGGAGTATATCTGGTTTGTACTGGAAGTCTACCTGGTTTGTACTGGGAGTATATCTGGTTTGTACTGGGAGTATATCTGGTTTGTACTGGGAGTGTATCTGACCTGGTGGTTTGTACTGGGAGTATATCTGACCTGGTGGTTTGTACTGGGAGTATATCTGGTTTGTCCTGGGAGTATATCTGGTTTGTACTGGGAGTATATCTGGTTTGTCCTGGGAGTATATCTGGTTTGTCCTGGGAGTATATCTGGTTTGTACTGGGAGTATATCTGGTTTGTACTGGGAGTATATCTGGTTTGTACTGGGAGTATATCTGACCTGGTGGTTTGTCCTGGGAGTATATCTGGTTTGTCCTGGGAGTATATCTGGTTTGTACTGGAAGTCTACCTGGTTTGTACTGGGAGTATATCTGGTTTGTACTGGGAGTGTATCTGGTTTGTACTGGGAGTGTATCTGACCTGGTGGTTTGTCCTGGGAGTATATCTGGTTTGTCCTGGGAGTATATCTGGTTTGTCGTGGGAGTATATCTGGTTTGTACTGGGAGTATATCTGGTTTGTCCTGGGAGTATATCTGGTTTGTCCTGGGAGTATATCTGGTTTGTCCTGGGAGTATATCTGGTTTGTACTGGAAGTCTACCTGGTTTGTACTGGGAGTATATCTGGTTTGTCCTGGGAGTATATCTGGTTTGTCCTGGGAGTATATCTGGTTTGTCCTGGGAGTATATCTGGTTTGTCCTGGGAGTATATCTGGTTTGTACTGGGAGTATATCTGGTTTGTCCTGGGAGTATATCTGGTTTGTCCTGGGAGTATATCTGACCTGGTGGTTTGTCCTGGGAGTATATCTGGTTTGTACTGGGAATATATCTGGTTTGTCCTGGGAGTATATCTGGTTTGTACTGGGAGTATATCTGGTTTGTACTGGGAGTATATCTGGTTTGTCCTGGGAGTATATCTGGTTTGTACTGGGAGTATATCTGGTTTGTACTGGAAGTCTACCTGGTTTGTCCTGGGAGTATATCTGGTTTGTACTGGGAGTATATCTGGTTTGTACTGGAAGTCTACCTGGTTTGTACTGGGAGTATATCTGGTTTGTACTGGGAGTATATCTGGTTTGTCCTGGGAGTATATCTGGTTTGTACTGGGAGTATATCTGGTTTGTACTGGGAGTATATCTGGTTTGTACTAGGAGTATATCTGGTTTGTACTGGGAGTATATCTGGTTTGTACTAGGAGTATATCTGGTTTGTACTGGGAGTATATCTGGTTTGTACTGGGAGTATATCTGACCTGATGGTTTGTACTGGAGGTATATCTGGTTTGTACTGGGAGTAAATCTGACCTGATGGTTTGTACTGGGAGTGTATCTGGTTTGTACTGGAGGTATATCTGGTTTGTACTGGAGGTATATCTGGTTTGTACTGGGAGTAAATCTGGTTTGTACTGGGAGTAAATCTGACCTGATGGTTTGTACTTGGAGTATATCTGGTTTGTACTGGAGGTATATCTGGTTTGTACTGGGAGTAAATCTGGTTTGTACTGGGAGTAAATCTGACCTGATGGTTTGTACTGGAGGTATATCTGGTTTGTACTGGAGATACTGTTATGTAATGTGTGAGACCTATTTGTTCTATAACTCTTTCTTTCTCTGTGGGGCCTCCAGAGAACAGAGGAATGACACACACACACACACACACACACACACACACACACACACACACACACACACACACACACACACACACACACACACACAGACGAGCACACGCACACATTCACACAATCACACATGCACACACATATACACACACCCCTCCTCTTGTGGAGAACCAGCCGAAACTTCCCACCAGCTATGTGAAGAATGTGATTATCACATATTTGTGTTTATTTTATTGCTGCGGGTTGCTCACAAAGCAAGGAGGAAACTAGATCAGGCAAACACCCGATGCTAAGTGTGTGTGTGTGTGTGTGTGTGTGTGTGTGTGTGTGTGTGTGTGTGTGTGTGTGTGTGTGTGTGTGTGTGTGTGTGTGTGTGTGTGTGTGTGTGTGTGTGTGTGTGTGTGTGTGTGTGTATATATATATTAGTGGTAAATATGAGAGATTGTGTCTGTGAATTTGTTTGAGTTTTTTTTTTTACATTTAAACACAAAGGCTCAGATTATGAAATACAAATACCTATGCCTTACACACACACACACACACACACACACACACACACACACACACACACACACACACACACACACACACACACACACACACGTGTCACCTTTTCTATACACACAGAGACTAACACACACACACTTATGTAGTCACATGTGCACTCAGCCACTGAGAACCATGCACCCACTCACCCCAACACCCACACAACCACCCACACACTCACGTGCACAGACGAGCACCCACCCACCCGCCCACACGCCCACACACACTCATACACACTTGTTCATGCACCCACACACACACCCACACACCCGGCCCAGGCGCCTGTCAAGCCCAGTGCATTCCAGAGCTCTCTAACACACAGTGTCTGAATGGAGGGGTGAATTTGGGGAATTTCAGCTGAAACGTGAGTACAAAAGCCAGGGGGACATTTAAGAGGCTTTAACTCCACCAGATTCATGGGAATCAGGAGAGGAACACACATAGGCACACACACACTCACAGACGCAGGCACACACACACACACAAACAAGCATGAATACAAACACTCACACACACAAGCTGGCACAGATGGACTCACACACACACACACACACACACACACACACACACACACACACACACACACACACACACACACACATAGAGAGAGAGAGAGAGATAGAAGGGGGGCTACATTCCTGGTGAAAGAACAGGGATTAGAAGAATAATACTTCCACCCCACAACAGTAATGCAGGGTTTACCAACCGTCTCCTCGGGCCACCTAGACCTTTCGCTTTTTTACCCTAAACCAGCATACCTGATTCAATTAGTCAAAGGCTTGATGATTAGTTGACTAATGGAATCAGGTGTGCCAGTTTAGGGTCTAAACAAAAATGTAAAACGTCTGGGAGCCCGAGGAGAGGGTTAGGAAAGCCTGGTCATCCATTGCACTAGACACTTTGGCCTGAATAATAAAACCCTCTCTAGGACTGATGCAAACACGCGTAGACTACTTAAAAAATATATAAAATAATCATCTCTAGTTTACATGAGATACAGCTGCAGAACTAGAAAATACCCCCAAATCTCCACTTATCTCCAATGCATGATTTATGGCATGTCCTGCCTTGATTATTACAATGTCTTTTGCCGTTTCATAGCTGTCAGACAAACTGTGCAAAAAGTGAAATGAAATGTAACTTTAGGCATTAATTCCGTCTGGTTAAGGTTATGGTTATCTTAAATGTAGACATTAATTCCAAGTGGTTAAAGGAACATTTCTAAAATGTTCAACTTCATATGCATCATCTCAAGCATCACTTCAACATCAACACATGTGAAAATGGTGCGTTTCTATGTTTTGTAGTAAAAAAAATTCAAAGAAGATAAGTGTTTCCAACGACATCATCAGCGTGCATCGTGTGATTTTAACCAATTACTAATTGCCTACTAATTGCTGACTAGTTGTCTACTAATTGCATAATTATTACCAATTAAGTGTCTACTAATTGTCTACTTATTGCCTACTAATTGCCTAAGTATTAGCTACTAATTTCCTACTTATTGCCTACTTATTGCCTACTAATAGCCTACTAGTCCTTTACTAATTGCCTAATTATTGCCTACTTATTGCCTACTAATAGCCTACTAGTCCTTTACTAATTATCCTAATTATTGTCAACTAATTGTCTACTAATTGACTACTTATTGCCTGAGTATCACCTACTAATTGCCTACTAATTGCATACTAATTGCCTAAGTACTACCTACGAATTGCCTACTAATTGCCTACTTATTGCCTAAGTATTACCTACTAATTGCCTACTTATTGCCTAAGTATTACCTACTAATTGTCTACTTGTTGTCTACTAATTGGTTGATGATGTCATTGGAAACACTTGTCTTCCTCTATCTGTTTTACTACGTTCTCATGTGTTGATGTTGCTGTGGTGCTGAAGATGACGAATATGAAGTTTAACATTTTAGAAATGTCCCTTTAAGGTTAGGGTTAGTGATAGGATTAAAGGTTAGGGTTAGGGTTAGGGAGAGTTAGGGTTAAAGGTTAGGGTTAAGGGTTAGAGTTAGGGTTAAAGGTTAGGGTTAGGGTTAGGGTTAAAGGCTAGGGTTAGGGGTAAAGGTTAGGGTTAGTAATAGGTTTAAGGTTAGGGTTAAAGGTTAGGGTTAGGGTTAAAGGTTAGGGTTAGGGTTAAAGGTTAGGGTTAGGGTTAAAGGTTAGGGTTAGGGGTAAAGGTTAGGGTTAGGGTTAAAGGTTAGGGTTAGTGTTAAAGGTTAGGGTTAGGGTTAAAGGTTAGGGTTAGAGTTAAAGGTTAGGGTTAGTAATAGGTTAAAGGTTAGGGTTCGAGTTAAAGGTTAGTGTTAGGGTTAAAGGTTAGGATTAGTAATAGGGTTAAAATAGAAGAAGAACCTCCGATGCCCAGAGCCATAGGTCACAGTTAAAGCCCATCCTCAAACCCATCCCCAAAACACTAGCTCGATGCCACAGTTCAAACCCATCCTCAAACCCATCCCCAACACCCTAGCTCGATGCCACAGTTCAAACCCATCCGCAACACCCTAGCTCGATGCCACAGTTCAAACCCATCCTCAAACCCATCCCCAACACCCAGGCTCGATGCCACAGTTCAAACCCATCCGCAACACCCTAGCTCGATGCCACAGTTCAAGCCCATCCGCAACACCCTAACTCGATGCCACAGTTCAAGCCCATCCTCAAACCCATCCACAACACCCTAGCTCGATGCCACAGTTCAAGCCCATACCCAACACCCTAGCTCGATGCCACAGTTCAAGCCCATCCCCAAAACACTAGCTCGATGCCACAGTTCAAGCCCATCCCCAACACCCTAGCTCGATGCCACAGTTCAAGCCCATCCCCAACACCCGAGCTTGATGCCACAGTTCAAGCCCATCCCCAACACCCTAGCTCGATGTCACAGTTCAAGCCCATCCCCAAAACACTAGCTCGATGCCACAGTTCAAGCCCCCCCCCCAACACCCTAGCTCGATGTCACAGTTCAAGCCCATCCCCAAAACACTAGCTCGATGTCACAGTTCAAGCCCATCCCCAACACCCGAGCTCGATGCCACAGTTCAAGCCCATCCCCAACACCCTAGCTCGATGCCACAGTTCAAGCCCATCCCCAACACCCGAGCTCGATGCCACAGTTCAAGCCCATCCCCAACACCCTAGCTCGATGCCACAGTTCAAGCCCATCCCCAACACCCGAGCTTGATGCCACAGTTCAAGCCCATCCCCAACACCCTAGCTCGATGTCACAGTTCAAGCCCATCCCCAAAACACTAGCTCGATGCCACAGTTCAAGCCCCCCCCCCCCAACACCCTAGCTCGATGTCACAGTTCAAGCCCATCCCCAAAACACTAGCTCGATGTCACAGTTCAAGCCCATCCCCAACACCCGAGCTCGATGCCACAGTTCAAGCCCATCCCCAACACCCTAGCTCGATGCCACAGTTCAAGCCCATCCCCAACACCCTTGCTCGATGCCACAGTTCAAGCCCATCCCCAACGCCCATCCCCAGCTCGATGCCACAGTTCAATCCCATCCCCAACACCCTAGCTCGATGCCACAGTTCAAGCCCATCCCCAACACCCTAGCTCGATGCCACAGTTCAAGCCCATCCCCAACGCCCTAGCTCGATGCCACAGTTCAATCCCATCCCCAACACCCGAGCTCGATGCCACAGTTCAAGCCCATCCCCAACACCCGAGCTCGATGCCACAGTTCAAGCCCATCCCCAACACCCTAGCTCGATGCCACAGTTCAAGCCCATCCCCAACACCCGAGCTCGATGCCACAGTTCAAGCCCATCCCCAACACCCTAGCTCGATGCCACAGTTCAAGCCCATCCCCAACACCCTAGCTCGATGCCACAGTTCAATCCCATCCCCAACACCCTAGCTCGATGCCACAGTTCAAGCCCATCCCCAACACCCTAGCTCGATGTCACAGTTCAAGCCCATCCCCAACACCCTAGCTCGATGCCACAGTTCAAGCCCATCCCCAACACCCTAGCTCGATGCCACAGTTCAAGCCCATCCCCAACACCCTAGCTCGATGCCACAGTTCAAGCCCATCCCCAACACCCGAGCTCGATGCCACAGTTCAAGCCCATCCCCAACACCCGAGCTCGATGCCACAGTTCAAGCCCATCCCCAACACCCTAGCTCGATGCCACAGTTCAATCCCATCCCCAACACCCGAGCTCGATGCCACAGTTCAAGCCCATCCCCAACACCCTAGCTCGATGCCAC
This sequence comes from Oncorhynchus nerka, assembly GCF_034236695.1. Taxonomy (NCBI): domain Eukaryota; kingdom Metazoa; phylum Chordata; class Actinopteri; order Salmoniformes; family Salmonidae; genus Oncorhynchus; species Oncorhynchus nerka. The sequence goes on along the minus strand of NC_088398.1, from coordinate 74,366,269 downwards.
AGTTCAAGCCCATCCCCAACACCCTAGCTCGATGCCACAGTTCAAGCCCATCCCCAACACCCTAGCTCGATGCCACAGTTCAAGCCCATCCCCAACACCCTAGCTCGATGCCACAGTTCAAGCCCATCCCCAACACCCGAGCTCGATGCCACAGTTCAAGCCCATCCCCAACACCCGAGCTCGATGCCACAGTTCAAGCCCATCCCCAACACCCGAGCTCGATGCCACAGTTCAAGCCCATCCCCAACACCCGAGCTCGATGCCACAGTTCAATCCCATCCCCAACCCCTATCCCCAACACCCCCCAACACCCTAGCTCGATGCCACAGTTCAAGCCCATCCCCAACACCCTAGCTCGATGCGAGCCTTGTAGATGGTAACAGACACCTTAGTCAGCGGTTGGAAATAAAATGCCACACCGTTCAATCCCATCCCCAATCACCACTGAGCTTCGGGCTGGGATTTACCAAAAGTTCCAGACCCATCCCCAAAACACCAACAACAGCTCGATTTAACCAGACAAACGTCTAAAAGACTGGTCAACAGACCTGACCCTGATGTCACAGTCCATTGAAGTCCACTCACACCTTGCCCAATAATACTGGCAAAAAGGCCTGATGTTCGCACCCATTGATTTCTGAAGGGAATGACTGAGAGAGTAAGACTACAGCTATTAGACTACAGCTATTAGACTACAGCCTAAAGCAAACTATAAATGTTGTCATAGGACTTCTGCCGTGGTTTCAAATGTCAGAGAATGAAAAGAAAAAGAAATTCATACCAGAGAAGTTCAGATGAGAAAACGTGTTAATTTATTCAGGGGATTTCACAATATGAATGCAATGTCTCTGATTGACACCTCAAATCTGAACTACTGATATAAGTAACAACGTTTCCCATATTCACCATCACATGATCACTCTCACCGGGGAAATTGAGAGGCTGACAAAAGAGAAAGGGACAGTGGGGAAAAAAACTATTTCAAAAGCATTTTGAGGAAATGCAAATAGCTATACACCCATTACAAGATCAACCCCCCTCCTTCATCCTATCAGAGAGAGAGAGAGAGAGAGAGAGAGGAGAGAGAGAGAGAGAGAGAGAGAGAGAGAGAGAGCAGGAGAGAGAGAGAGAGAAATATAGGTGAAATCCCATTGCAGTTGTTTCTTAATGTCTAATGTGATGGTAATGCCCCTTGTTATCCTCCGCTGTTAATACATTACTGACAGCGGAGAATGAAGAGATTAGAGGAGATGTAGGAGAGATGAGGAGGGATGTAGGAGAGATGAGGAGGGATGTAGGAGAGATGAGGAGGGATGGAGGAGGGATGGAGGAGAGATGTAGAGCGATGGAGGAGAGATGTAGAGCGATGGAGGAGAGATGTAGAGCGATGGAGGAGAGATGTAGAGCGATGGAGGAGAGATGAGGAGGGATGGAGGAGAGATGAGGAGGGATGGAGGAGGGATGGAGGAGGGATGGAGGAGAGATGGAGGAGAGATGAGGAGGGATGGAGGAGAGATGAGGAGGGATGGAGGAGGGATGGAGGAGAGATGGAGGAGAGATGGAGGAGAGATGAGGAGGGATGGAGGAGGGATGGAGGAGAGATGGAGGAGAGATGGAGGAGAGATGGAGGAGAGATGGAGGAGAGATGGAGGAGAGATGGAGGGGAGATGTAGGAGAGATGAGGAGGGATGGAGGAGAGATGAGGAGGGATGGAGGAGGGATGGAGGAGAGATGGAGGAGAGATGGAGGAGAGATGGAGGAGTGATGGAGGGGAGATGTAGGAGAGATGAGGAGGGATGGAGGAGGGATGGAGGAGAGATGGAGGAGAGATGGAGGAGAGATGAGGAGGGATGGAGGAGAGATGAGGAGGGATGGAGGAGGGATGGAGGGGAGATGTAGGAGAGATGAGGAGGGATGGAGGAGAGATGGAGGGGAGATGTAGGAGAGATGAGGAGGGATGGAGGAGGGATGGAGGAGAGATGGAGGAGAGATGGAGGAGAGATGAGGAGGGATGGAGGAGAGATGAGGAGGGATGGAGGAGAGATGAGGAGGGATGGAGGAGAGATGTAGAGCGATGGAGGAGAGATGTAGAGCGATGGAGGAGGCGTGAAGGAGAGACTAGAGGTGGAGGAGAGATGAGGAGGGATGGAGGAGAGATGAGGAGGGATGGAGGAGAGATGAGGAGGGATGGAGGAGAGATGTAGAGCGATGGAGGAGAGATGTAGAGCGATGGAGGAGAGATGAGGAGGGATGGAGGAGAGATGAGGAGGGATGGAGGAGAGATGAGGAGGGATGGAGGAGAGATGTAGAGCGATGGAGGAGAGATGAGGAGGGATGGAGGAGAGATGAAGAGGGATGGAGGAGAGATGAGGAGGGATGGAGGAGAGATGAGGAGGGATGGAGGAGAGATGTAGAGCGATGGAGGAGAGATGTAGAGCGATGGAGGAGAGGAGGGATGGAGGAGCGATGGAGGAGAGAGAGGAGGGATGGAGAGAGAGATGAGGAGGGATGGAGGAGAGATGAGGAGGGATGGAGGAGAGATGAGAGCGATGGAGGAGAGATGAGGAGGGATGGAGGAGAGATGAGAGATGATGGGATGAGGAGGGATGGAGGAGATGAGAGGGATGGAGGAGAGATGTAGAGCGATGGAGGAGAGATGTAGAGCGATGGAGGAGAGATGTAGAGCGATGGAGGAGAGATGTAGAGCGATGGAGGAGAGATGAGGAGCGATGAGGAGGATGAGGAGGGATGGAGGAGAGATGAGCGATGAGGGATGGAGGAGAGGATGTAGAGGATGGAGGAGAGATGAGGGAGGGATGGAGGAGAGATGTAGAGCGATGGAGGAGAGATGAGGAGGGATGGATGGAGGAGAGATGTGAGAGCGATGGAGGAGAGATGTGGAGAGCGAGGAGGGATGGAGGATGAGAGGGGATGAGGGGGCGATGGAGGAGGAGGGATGGAGGAGAGATGAGAGAGGAGGAGAGACTAGAGGTGGAGGAGAGATGAGGAGGGATGGAGGAGAGATGAGGAGGGATGGAGGAGAGATGTAGAGCGATGGAGGAGAGATGTAGAGCGATGGAGGAGAGATGAGGAGGGGTGGAAGGGATGGAGAGATGAGGAGGGGTGGAGGAGAGATGAGGAGGGATGGAGGAGAGATGAGGAGGGATGGAGGAGGCGTGAAGGAGAGATGTAGAGCGATGGAGGAGAGATGTAGAGCGATGGAGGAGAGATGTAGAGCGATGGAGGAGGCGTGAAGGAGAGACTAGAGGTGGAGGAGAGATGAGGAGGGATGGAGGCGAGATGAGGAGGGATGAAGGAGGCGTGAAGGAGAGAGTAGAGATGGAGGAGAGATGAGGAGGGATGGAGGAGGCGTGAAGGAGAGAGTAGAGATGGAGGAGAGATGAGGAGGGATGGAGGAGAGATGGGGAGGGATGGAGGAGGCGTGAAGGAGAGAGTAGAGATGGAGGAGAGATGAGGAGGGATGGAGGAGAGATGGGGAGGGATGGAGGAGGTTTGAAGGAGAGACTAGAGGTGGAGGAGAGATGAGGAGGGATGGAGGCGAGATGAGGAGGGATGAAGGAGGCATGAAGGAGAGAGTAGAGATGGAGGAGAGATGAGGAGGAATGGAGGAGAGATGAGGAGGGATGGAGGAGGCGTGAAGGAGAGAGTAGAGATGGAGGAGAGATGAGGAGGGATGGAGGAGAGATGAGGAGGGATGGAGGAGACGTGAAGGAGAGAGTAGAGATGGAGGAGAGATGAGGAGGGATGGAGGAGAGATGAGGAGGGATGAAGGAGGCGTGAAGGAGAGAGTAGAGATGGAGGAGGGATGAGGAGGGATGGAGGAGAGATGAGGAGGCGTGGAGGAGAGATGAGGAGGGGTGGAGGAGAGATGAGGAGGGATGGAGGAGAGATGAGGAGGGATGGAGGAGAGATGAGGAGGCGTGGAGGAGAGATGAGGAGGGATGGAGGAGAGATGAGGAGGGATGGAGGAGAGATGAGGAGGGATAGAGGAGAGATGAGGAGGGATGGAGGAGAGATGAGCAGGGATAGAGACTGGGGAAAGATTTGTGGTAATATATATTTTTTCAATTCAAAACTATTGACATTAGAATTACATTATGTGATAGTATTATACATCTACACAGCCCAGTAGATCAGTCTAATTCAAGGAACCAAATGTGGTTACACGGCTGAGTGCAGAAAAAAATGTAGGCTAGTCATATTCTGGAAAACATGTAACCTTATCATTTCTGTCTGTAAAATCGTGTTATTCAGAAAAGTGGACTTTCCTGAAAACGTGCATGTGTCTGTGGACACGCGCACGCACTACACGCACACGGGTCGCAGCAGGGACGGCCCCTGGTAAAAGGGGGATTTATTGCTAGCTGGGGGTCGTCGTCAGGGCGAGCGAGGGACGCGCCTATATACCGGCTGAGGTGAATGGGAAGCTATGCTGAAGCAGGAAACTCAGTGGCATTTCCGACTGATTCAGTATGCACACGGCGAAAAGCCCCGCGGCCAGTCAGCGATAAGGGGAGAGGGGAAATGACTTGCAGGAGTCGCAGATGACTGAGTGATGAGATCATTAAGTGCATTCGCGATGAGAAAGTCAGTTGAGAAAGTCAGTTGCTAGAGAAAGTCTTTTTCAGCCTTTGGTGATGTTTTTTTGTTGTTGTCGCGTTCTGGTTTTTGTAGCATGTAACTGCGGAGTGTCGCGCCATGGAAAGGTGTCTGCAACCCCGGGCTCCCTCCTGCACGACTCTTGGCGTTTGCAACAGCAAGGGGCGGAAGAAGACAACTCGAGTCCGGAGACAGACAACCACAAGGTAAGCTACAGCTGTCGACTGTGTATATCATCTTAATACTTCGGATATATAGTATTGAGCCTATTGTTTTATTTGCTACGTTTTTTCACATTCATAAGATTGGTGTTTAGATAAGTGCCATTATTTTGTTAGGTCTACAGTTAGGCTATCATATTCTAGAGTTTGCATTGTGTGAAAGACCAGAAGAAGCATGGCATTGCAACAGTGTGTGGTCTGCCTTGGTTCTATCATTGTAGACTGTGCGTGCGTGTGTGCGCGCGTGCGTGCGTATGATCTCTGTGTGTGTTTTCCCTTCTTTAAGTTGCTGGAGGAGGGGTGGTATGCGAGTCGAGCTAGATGTGTGTGTGTGTATGTGTGTGTGTGTGTGTGTGTGTGTGTGGGGGGGAGTTCTGAGAGTGTGGTTGGGTGCAGACAGGATCTCTGTGTGTGTTTTCCCTTCTTTAAGTTGTGGGAGGAGGGGTGGTATGCGAGTCGTGCTGTGTGTGTGCGTGTGTGGGGTGGTATGCTAGCTGGGCTGGTGGAAATTCCTGTGTGTGTTTTGGAATGTGATTACCCCGGGGGAGACACCGTGAGAGAGAGAGAGAGAGAGAGAGAGAGAGAGAGAGAAGAGAGAGAGAAAGCAGGAATAAACCAACATGATTTGATTCCATTAATGGTAGATGTGATATGACTGATTTACAGGTGACTTTTGTATTTCAAATAGTGATAATGATAATAGTTATCATAATCCATCATCATCATCATATCCTTGTGAGATATAATTACAATAAAAAAGCAGTTCATGGAACAAAGCAAGTTTTAGTGTGTGTGTGTGTGTGTGTGTGTGTGTGTGTGTGTGTGTGTGTGTGTGTGTGTGTGTGTGTGTGTGTGTGTGTGTGAGAGAGAGAGGGGGGGGAGAGATCTGAGATTGCGGTTGGGTGCAAACCATTTGTAACAGGTCAGGTGTTTGAAAGGACATTTAACCATTGGTCCAATTGGTCAGGTGGTTAAAAGGACATTTAACCATTGGTCCAATTGGTCAAGTGTTTAAAAGGACATTTAACCATTGGTCCAATTGGTCAGGTGGTTAAAAGGACATTTAACCATTGGTCCAATTGGTCAGGTGGTTAAAAGGACATTTAACCATTGGTCCAATTGGTCAGGTGGTTAAAAGGACATTTAACCATTGGTCCAATTGGTCAGGTGTTTAAAAGGACATTTAACCATTGGTCCAATTGGTCAGGTGGTTAAAAGGACATTTAACCATTGGTCCAATTGGTCAGGTGTTTAAAAGGACATTTAACCATTGGTCCAATTGGTCCATTTATTGGTCAATTGGTCAGGTTTAAAAGGACATTTAACCATTGGTCCAATTGGTCAGGTGGTTAAAAGGACATTTAACCATTGGTCCAATTGGTCAGGTGTTTAAAAGGACATTTAACCATTGGTCCAATTGGTCAGGTGTTTAAAAGGACATTTAACCATTGGTCCAATTGGTCAGGTGGTTAAAAGGACATTTAACCATTGGTCCAATTGGTCAGGTGGTTAAAAGGACATTTAACCATTGGTCCAATTGGTCAGGTGGTTAAAAGGACATTTAACCATTGGTCCAATTGGTCAGGTGGTTAAAAGGACATTTAACCATTGGTCCAATTGGTCAGGTGGTTAAAAGGACATTTAACCATTGGTCCAATTGGTCAGGTGGTTAAAAGGACATTTAACCATTGGTCCAATTGGTCAGGTGTTTAAATGTCCTTTTTAACACTTGACCTGTTACAAATGGTTTGTTACTTATTTCAAATGGTTTTATGCTAAGACCGCTATTCCTCTGTCTTCAGAGTAGAACATCAAGGGGCAATGCAGTTAAAATTGTGCTTATTTTAATGATATTTCCACACTTTTAGATCGAAACAACACTGAAACTGTGAAAATGATGAATGTGCCCTTTAGTATAAGAGCTGTCTAAAAACAAGTTTTTGGCCCAGATGATGACATTACAATCTGATATAATTATAATAGACCAATGACAGTTTATCTTGATGTGCATATATCCTCCTACACGGTTGTTGGCTCTGCCCTGTCATATTGACATTCCATTCCTCATTGTTGACAGCGTGCACTTATGCTACCAAAGACCAAAATATATCTGTATTTAGGCCTACTTCCACTTTAACCTTTCACTGCAGTGGGCTAAATCATGGTCACAGTTTCTTGGTTGTAAGTCGCTCTGGATAAGAGCATCTGCTAAATGACTTAAATGTAATGTAATGTAGTCTTAAAAACATCTACTTTTAAACAAAAGTATACACCTCACAGACATTGTTATGGGCTTACTTTCTTTTTTAATGAATTATGAAATTATGAAAAATATGAGAAACATTCCACCCATGATGCCACTAGAGGGCGATTTGATCAATTGACTGCATTAACAGGCTACAGCAATGAACAAAAGCAGAAGAGATGTGCAGTAGCTGTCTGCAAAGCAGCAATTGTTTCTTAGGCAGTGGATTTGCTAGCAGCATCCTTCATCAAAGTTCTTTCCTAACAAGCAGCAGCAGTCAACAGCAACGTTTCAAAAAGTACATCTCAAAATAGTTATTATTCTAGCTAACTATTATTATTAAAAGCAAAGGACATTATATTGTTGTGCTGCTGCTAGCTAACGTTAGCTTAGCTAGTTAGCTAGCTACTATTCTCGACCGCAACTAGGATAGCTAGCTAGCTAGCTACTGACCTGACATTTATATTTACATAGGGTACCTGTAGCTAGCCTAGCTACATAAAAAGTGATATCAGAATCGTAAAAGGGAAACGCTGCCCTAGTGCCAAGGTAGAAGGTACCTTCTCACAATGTAAACAATGTTCCTGCATAGCCAGCTACACTTTTCCTCTATGTTTGTTTATTTATTGGTTTGTTTATTTGGATACCCATTAGCAAATGGTGGAAGAGTGCTTTCTGTTTTTCTCCTGCAAATGTGTCTCTACCTCTTGAACGTTTGGACCTATAATTTATTTTTTATTTTTTATTTTTTTAAATGTAACCTTGTATTTAACTAGGCAAGTCAGTTAAAGAACACATTCTTATTTACAATGACGTCCTACACCAGCTAAACCTGGGCGACGCTGGGCCAAATGTTTGCCGCCCAATTTTTTAAATTTATTTTACTAGACAAGTCAGTTAAGAACAAATTCTTATTTTCAATGACGGCCTAGGAACAGTGGGTTAACTGCCTGTTCAGGGGCAGAACGACAGATTTTGTACCTTGTCAGCTCGGGGATTTGAACTTGCAACCTTTCGGTTACTAGTCCAATGCTCTAACCACTAGGCTACCCTGCCGCCCCAATCACATCCAGTTGTGATACAGCCTGGAATCGAACCAGGGTAGTGACATCTGAAGCACTGAGATGCAGTGTCTTAAACCGCTGTGCCACTCGGGAGCCCGGAAGCTACTATTATTAGCTGTGTGCTAATATTGCCCCATTCCTGAATGCTAAGATTCTCAGGAACACTAATCTGTTTTCCTTTACAATGCTCTCAAGCTGTGCAGGGCTCGTTAGAGCAGAGAGTGGACATGACCGGGCATAATCAGACTGAGGAGGACAGCACCACATAATTGAAAGCATTTATGTTATTTTCTACACAAAATTGATGCCTGGTGATCTTCTGATCACTTCCCAATACCTTTCTGAATATTCCAGTCACTTCAAATCATACGTCCTTCAGACTGAAATGCTGCCAAAGTACTCTCTGACTGTCTGACAAGTACTGTCTGACAAAGTACTCTCTGACTGTCTGACAAAGTACTCTCTGACTGTCTGACAAAGTACTCTCCGACTGTCTGACAAAGTACTCTCTGACAGAGTACTCTCCGACTGTCTGACAAAGTACTCTCTGACAAAGTACTCTCCGACTGTGTGACAAAGTACTCTCTGACAAAGTACTCTCCGACTGCCTGACAAAGTACTCTCTGACAAAGTACTCTCCGACTGCCTGACAAAGTACTCTCTGACAAAGTACTCTCCGACTGTCTGACAAAGTACTCTCTGACAAAGTACTCTCTGACTGTCTGACAAAGTACTCCCTGACTGTCAGACAAAGTACTGTCAGACAAAGTACTCCCTGACTGTCAGACAAAGTACTGTCAGACAAAGTACTCCCTGACTGTCAGACAAAGTACTGTCAGACAAAGTACTCTCCGACTGTCTGACAAAGTACTCTCCGACTGTCTGACAAAGTACTCTCTGACTGTCTGACAAAGTACTCTCTGACAAAGTACTCTCTGACTGTCTGACAAAGTACTCCCTGACTGTCAGACAAAGTACTGTCAGACAAAGTACTCCCTGACTGTCAGACAAAGTACTGTCAGACAAAGTACTCTCTGACTGTCTGACAAAGTACTCCCTGACTGTCAGACAAAGTACTGTCAGACTGTCAGACAAAGTACTGTCAGACTGTGAGACAAAGTACTGTCAGACTGTCAGACAAAGTACTCTCTGACTGTCTGACAAAGTACTCTCTGACTGTCAGACAAAGGTTCTATATGCTGTATTACTTTTTTCAGAGAGTGTAATGGTTGGACCATGTCCTATAAACAATTAGTAGGAATTGTCAATGGGTAGGGGCTATGGGTCTATCTGTGACTGACTGTATGACTATTTTAACACACATTTGTAGTGTGTGTAGCGGCAGTGGTCACCAACCATCTTCCTGGAGATCTATTCTCTGGTGAATTTTCACCCCAACCATCACAAATAACAATAGATGCAAAGAAGTTGTAGTTGAGAAGCTAGGTGTAGTTGGGGAGCTAGGTGAAGTTGAGAAGCTAGGTGTAGTTGAGAAGCTTGGTGTAGTTGAGAAGCTTGGTGTAGTTGAGAAGCTTGGTGCCATTGTGAAGCTAGGTGCCGTTGTGAAGCTAGGTGCCGTTGTGAAGCTAGGTGTCGTTGTGAAGCTAGGTGTCGTTGAGAAGCTAGGTGTCGTTGAGAAGCTAGGTGTTGTTGTGTGTGCGTGTGTAGTAAGTTTGAAATACTACCTCTTCCACCTTTCACAGACTGTAGTTTTGTATAGTAATGTCACTATTGGAGAAAGCTGGTGATGACAATGTAGATAAAAACACTAAATCAATTCAAATCAAATCAAATTGATTTATATAGCCCTTCGTACATCAGCTGATATCTCAAAGTGCTGTACAGAAACCCAGCCTAAAACCCCAAACAGCAACAGCACTAGGTATTTCACTTTCTACCATCGATCGCTACTCTGGTGCCGCTCTGGACCTCCTACCTGATTATGTTTAGCTAACACCCTCTAACTTTCAACATCATCTGTTTTCATCCCACAGGAACACCTTACAGAGCTTTAGCACATGTAAAACAATAACTTGAGAAGATACTTCTCAAATTTTTATCCCTGCGCCCACACAATCGGACTGCTTTTCAGTGACCCAAGGAGGCTCAGGGAAATAAATGGTAAAAAATGTATTTTGAGGTAAAAACAAAAATTAACATATTGTTATTTATTTGACATAAAGTGATGATTTAGAAAAACATTTACAAAGACATCATGGGGGCTTTAATATTGAAGTCATGCAACAGCCAGGGGACATCTGTGAGACACCTGCAACAGTCTCATGTCCCAGACACCATGTGATTATACTACAGCCAGAGGGACTTGAATTGTAAGATTTTAACATTTACCAAAGACACATTATGAAATACACAATATGAAAAAAATAGCCTCCATCCATTTATAATAGAACAAAATCAAGATGGTTTATACCTAAATGTTTCTTAAAACATATTTTGAGTTTCTTCATCTAGTCATAGAGAATGGGCCATTTGAAATGATGTAAAACAGGGTTTTCCTCATATAAGTGGACAGATGATGAGGTAAGGGTTGTGTTTGGGTTGTTCCCTGGAGGAGCTAACTAATTGTTGGAACTAGATGGGGAACTGGAAGGACAGAGACTGGCCACAGTCGCCCACACACGAATGTTACATATTCCAATGAGCAATCTGGTCCGTCGGTATACCAAGACACTTCACACGATGGGAATTTATCATGCAAGTGATTGTGAACATAAACAAGTCTGTTTTTTTGTTAAATAATTCCAGAACATCTCATTATGATATTATGTATTATATAATGTTCTCTATTGCCTGTTTTTCAGAAGCTGAAATCGCCATGGTGAAGATGATTGACAAGGTGGAGATGATTGACATTGGTCATCCATTCTTCTACCGGTAAGATACTGGTCCTTCCATCTGTAATACAGAGCTTCTAGAGGAATGACGTTGTCCTGTGTGTTCAGGCCCTCCGATGTAGAGACCCAAACATCTTGATTCCTCAAAACTATACCTGTTATACATTTTACTATTGTCTTCAAAGAGGGAAAATACCTGTGGAAGTACTGTACCAATCTAGCTCTCTCCCTATACATTCATTCACTTTCACTTGCTCATTCTATCATTCTCTCAGTTCTTTCATTCTGTCATTCTCTGTGTTCTCATTCTATCATTCTCTCAGTTCTCTCATTCTTTCACTCTGTCATTCTCTGTGTTCTCATTCTCTCAGTTCTCTCATTCTTTCACTCTGTCATTCTCTGTGTTCTCATTCTATCATTCTCTCAGTTCTCTCAGTTCTCTCATTCTTTCACTCTGTCATTCTCTGTGTTCTCATTCTATCATTCTCTCAGTTCTCTCATTCTTTCATTCTGTCATTCTCTGTGTTCTCATTCTATCATTCTCTCAGTTCTCTCATTCTTTCACTCTGTCATTCTCTGTGTTCTCATTCTCTCAGTTCTCTCATTCTTTCACTCTGTCATTCTCTGTGTTCTCATTCTCTCAGTTCTCTCATTCTTTCACTCTGTCATTCTCTGTGTTCTCATTCTATCATTCTCTCAGTTCTCTCAGTTCTCTCATTCTTTCACTCTGTCATTCTCTGTGTTCTCATTCTATCATTCTCTCAGTTCTCTCATTCTTTCACACTGTCATTCTCTGTGTTCTCATTCTATCATTCTCTCAGTTCTCTCATTCTTTCACTCTGTCATTCTCTGTGTTCTCATTCTATCATTCTCTCAGTTCTCTCAGTTCTTTCAATCTGTTCTTCATCTGTTTTAACATAATACCTCCTACAGTGTGTCTAATCATCAGATCATAAGTCATGAATCTTGAATTCTTTTGAGAGGGACTGGATGCTATTTAGCTCTGGCAATAAAATCTATCTGAGTGATTTAGCTCCTGTGAGTACATGTCTACCAAGAAGGACAGCAGAGGACTAATGGTTTGTCTGAATGTTCACTGAATTCAAAAGGCATAGTGATTCGCACAGTTCACACACACACACACACACACACACACACACACACACACACACACACACACACACACACACACACACACACACACACACTCAGCCCACACACTGCCCCGTGTTTCTGCTCTCCTCAGATGTAAGACACATGACATTAAAGGGGAGCTCTCAGTGTGGGTTCCTCATGTGGGTAGAGTGTATATGTGTGTGTGTGTGTCTGTGTGGGAGAGAGAATGAAAGCCAAAGCTCCAGAACCGTAGGCCCATGCTCGCTGTATGTGTGCCCCACCGGAGGCTCTCATACTGGGATATGCTTACTCCCACGCCGGGGTAGAGGCTGGGGCTGAGTGGGAGAGGGAGTGGGAGGAGATGACAGAGAGAGAAAGGGAGTGGGAGGAGAGGACAGAGAGAGAAAGAGAGGAGAAAGGGAGTGGGTGGGAAGAGTGGGTAGAGGTCGGTGAGTCAGTTGGAACTGCTGCCTCGAATAAGTGAGCTCTCTGCCTTACAACATATAGAAGGTGTTTTAGCTAGCATACACACACACACACACAGAGAATCTAAATGCAGTTGCTGCATTGAACATTGTACGTGTATTGTGCATTTTGTGCATTTCTCCAGGTTTCAGTCTCACAGAAAAAGCAGCCAACAAGTGCTCAGCATATGTGGGAACTCCTTCAAGACTGTTGGAATAACATTCCAGGTGAACTTGGTTGAGAGAATGCCAAGAGTGTGCAAAGCTGATTTGAAGAATCTCAAATATAAAATATATTTAGATTTGTTAAACACTTTTTTGGTTACTACATGATTCCATATGTGTTATTTCATAGTTTAGATTTTTTTTTCACGATTATTCTATAATTTAGAAAATAGTATATAATAAAGAAAAAACCCTTGAACGAGGTATTCTGAAACGTTTGACCGACAGTGTACAATACATGTAAAGTTCATTAGAGGGTTTGTCATCCTGTCTGTCTGCATTCTACATCTCTTCTCAGGCAGATGTTACAGCTCAGACACTGTTGGCAGAATACTGTTCTGAGTCCTTTGTGTTCTCACACTTTTCTCACACTTTACTCTGTGACCTCTATGTTCTCACAGGGCTGTGACGTAATTAAGCAATAAGGCACGAAGGGGTGTGGTATACGGCCAATATACCACGGCTAAGGGCTGTTCTAAAGGACGACGCAAAGCAGAGTGCCTGGATACAGCCCTTAGCCATGGTATATTGGTCATATACCACAAACCCCCGAGGTGCCTTATTGCTGTTATAAACTGGTTACCAATGTAATTAGAGCAGTAAAAATACATGTTATGTCATACCCGTGGTTTATGGTCTGATATACCACGGCTGTCAGCCAATCAGCATTCAGGGCTCGAACCACCCAGTTTATAATAAATTATATATATATATATATATTTACAGTTGAAGTCGGAAGTTTACATACGCTTAGGTTGAAGTCGTTAAAACTAGTTTTTCAACCACTCCACAAATTTCTTGTTAACATCTATAGTTTTGGCAAGTCGGTGAGGACATCTACTTTATGAATGACACAAGTAATATTTCCAGTGGTTCAGAAGTTTACATGCACTAAGTTGACTGTGCCTTTAAACAGCTTGGAAAATTCCAGAAAATGATGTCATGTCTTTAGAAGCTTCTTATAGGTAAATTGATATAATTTGAGTCAATTGGAGGTGTGCCTGTGGATGTATTTCAAGGTCCACCTTCAAACTCAGTGCCTCTTTGCTTGACATCATGGGAACATCAGAAGAAATCAGCCAAGACCTCCACAAAAAAGTCTGGTTCATCCTTGGGAGCAATTTACAAATGCCTGAAGGTACCACGTTCATCTGTACAAACAATAGTTTGCAAGTATAAACACCATGGGACCACACAGCAGTCACACCGCTCAGGAAGGAGGAACATTCTGTCTCCTAGAGATGAACGTACTTTGGTGCGAAAAGTGCAAATCAATCCCAGAACAACAGCAAAGGACGTTGTGAAGATGCTGGAGGAAACAGGTACAAAAGTATATATATCCACAGTAAAACGAGTCCTATACCGACATAACCTGAAAGGCTGCTCAACAAGGAAGAAGCCACTGCTCCAAAACCGCCATAAAAAAGCCAGACTACAGTTTGCACCTGACAATGGGGACAAAGATCGTACTTTTTGGAGAAATGTCCTCTGGTCTGATGAAACAGAAATAGAACTGTTTGGCCATATTGACCATCGTTATGTTTGGAGGAAAAAGGGGGAGGATTGCAAGCCGAAGAACACCATCCCAACCGTGAAACATGGGGGTGGCAGCATCATGTTGTGGGGGTGCTTTGCTGCAGGAGGGACTGGTGCACTTCACAACATAGATTGCATAATAAGGACAGAAAATGATGTGGATATATTGAAGCAACATCTCAAGAAATCAGTCTAAAGCTTGGACCCAAATGGGTCTTCCAAAGGGACAATGACCCCAGGCATACTTCCAAAGTTGTGGCAAAATGGCTAAGGACAACAAAGTCAAGGTATTAGAGTGGCCATCACGAAGCCTTGACCTCAATTCTATAGAAAATGTGTGGGCGATACTAAAAAAGTCTGTATGATTAAGGAGGCCTACAAACCTGACTCAGTTACACCAGCTCTGTCAGGAGGAATGGGCCAAAATTCACCCAACTTATTGTGTGAAGCTTGTGGAAGGCTACCCAAAACGTTTGACCCAAGTCAAACAATTTAAATGCAATGCTACCAAATAATAATTGAGTGTATGTAAACTTCTGACCCACTGGGAATGTGATGAAAGAAATAAAAGCTGAAATAAATCATTCTCTCTACTATTATTCTGACATTTCACATTCTTAAAATAAAGTGGTGATCCTAGCTGAACTAAGACAGGGAATTTTTACTATAATTAAATGTCAGGAACTGTGAAAAACTGAGTTTAAATGTATTTGGCTAAAGTGTAAAGTTCTGACTTCAGGTGTATGTATATACTGTACACACACACACACACACACACACATGCCCACACACGCCATGGCTTCCATTAGCCGGTAATAGCAGGTATTTGGCAGGTAAAACATTTGGAAAGCTCATAAATAAAATTGCCGCTGCTCAATTGTCCCTGAGAATAAGAGAAAATCCTAATGCGAAATAATGCTTTTTAATCTATTCGTTGATTTAAATACCAGTCGATGTCTATACATTTGACTGGTCATGCTTATCAATCTATAGGTTACTTTGCATCATTTAGTGGAATTAAATTGGTGTGTGTATAGGCTACAGTATATTCATTATATATCTTATTTATCACACGCATACAACATACAGATACAGAGGAGCAGTAAATCTGTCAGACAGCGTGAGAGCTGCTGCTGCAGCATCTCAAATAACCATCAGAAGGCAGGTTTCATCAGCGTGAGAGCTGCTGCTGCAGCATCTCAAACAACCATCAGAAGGCAGGTTTCATCAGCGTGAGAGCTGCTGCTGCAGCATCTCAAACAACCATCAGAAGGCAGGCTTCATCAGCGTGAGAGCTGCTGCTGCAGCATCTCAAACAACCATCAGAAGGCAGGCATTCTGCTGCTGCATCAAACAACCATCAGAAGGCGTGGCTTCAGAGCTGCTGCTGCAGCATCTCAAACAACCATCAGAAGGCAGGCTTCATCAGCGTGTCACACGCCACTTTGCAATGACCTGGAAGTAGAGCTGGAAGTCGTATGCATTTTGAAAACACAGTATACTCAATTGTTTGAAACCTGCACTTTTTTACTATATATTATGAGGCATGTCTTAGCTTGCTTCAAAGTAGTCTAGCCTAAATCAGTCATATTAGAAACCCATGCTACTTGTTTCATATTAGACCCTGTTTCTACATTTCTACTGGATGTTTTTTGTTCATGTCACATGAAACCCGCTCGCACGTTTCTCACTAAATGTGTTTTGGAAGGAACGTTCCCGCACAGCCTTCTGCCTTGTGCACATTGCTCCGTTTATAATGTCAAGAAATAGTCGTTTATCAACATTTTAAGCTAAACGTTCTTATCTGTTGCATCAGACTCATTGCTTTTTATGCCTTTAAAGAAAATGTAGCCTAGGTTTACTGATTTTGGGATCTATCATCTGTCCCAGAGTCTGTTTGGAAAAGGATATTTCTTTCTCGAAAAGCTGACCAATAAAATAGGTCAACTTTTCTACTATGGGGGATAGTGGATTGACAGGCTAGTGATTTCTCTGTTCGTTACTGGTTTTGTTGTCTGAGGAAAAGTACATGTGGACAGTTATTCTAACATCTTCAAAGTGTGAATCAGAATTAGAAGGATGGTAAATCCCTGCATCATCACCTTGCATATTCTGTTCATATGAATGACCATAATGTAAATGTGGTTTTAAGTCGTTATGAGCACCGTGGAAGGACGTCCTAATCAGGTTACGCACCCAAAGCGTACGGGTCTGGTAAATGTCTCAAACGTCTGGTAAATGTAAATGCTGCTGGCCAAATGTCCGGTCACACACACACACACACACACACACACACACACACACACACACACACACACACACAGCCATTAGTCATAAAGTTGGAGGCACAGAACAGAGGAACAGACAGATGCGTTGTCCTGATCTTTCTCCAAAGCAGCTTTAGTCATACTGGACATGACTTTGTGAATTGCAACGTTTGAATTGCAACGTTTGAATTGCAATGTTTGTGGCAAATAACAAAATGCATGCTGTATAACACAGTGGCAGGTAGCCTAGTGGTTAAGTGGCAGGTAGCCTAGTGGTTAAGTGGCAGGTAGCCTAGTGGTTAAGTGGCAGGTAGCCTAGTGGTTAAGTGGCAGGTAGCCTAGTGGTTAAGTGGCAGGTAGCCTAGTGGTTAAGTGGCAGGTAGCCTAGTGGTTAAGAGGCAGGTAGCCTAGTGGTTAAGTGGCAGGTAGCCTAGTGGTTAAGTGGCAGGTAGCCTAGTGGTTAAGTGGCAGGTAGCCTAGTGGTTAAGTGGCAGGTAGCCTAGTGGTTAAGAGGCAGGTAGCCTAGTGGTTAAGTGGCAGGTAGCCTAGTGGTTAAGTGGCAGGTAGCCTAGTGGTTAAGTGGCAGGTAGCCTAGTGGTTAAGAGGCAGGTAGCCTAGTGGTTAAGTGGCAGGTAGCCTAGTGGTTAAGAGGCAGGTAGCCTAGTGGTTAAGTGGCAGGTAGCCTAGTGGTTAAGTGGCAGGTAGCCTAGTGGTTAAGTGGCAGGTAGCCTAGTGGTTAAGTGGCAGGTAGCCTAGTGGTTAAGTGGCAGGTAGCCTAGTGGTTAAGTGGCAGGTAGCCTAGTGGTTAAGTGGCAGGTAGCCTAGTGGTTAAGTGGCAGGTAGCCTAGTGGTTAAGAGGCAGGTAGCCTAGTGGTTAAGTGGCAGGTAGCCTAGTGGTTAAGTGGCAGGTAGCCTAGTGGTTAAGTGGCAGGTAGCCTAGTGGTTAAGTGGCAGGTAGCCTAGTGGTTAAGTGGCAGGTAGCCTAGTGGTTAAGTGGCAGGTAGCCTAGTGGTTAAGTGGCAGGTAGCCTAGTGGTTAAGTGGCAGGTAGCCTAGTGGTTAAGTGGCAGGTAGCCTAGTGGTTAAGTGGCAGGTAGCCTAGTGGTTAAGAGGCAGGTAGCCTAGTGGTTAAGTGGCAGGTAGCCTAGTGGTTAAGTGGCAGGTAGCCTAGTGGTTAAGTGGCAGGTAGCCTAGTGGTTAAGTGGCAGGTAGCCTAGTGGTTAAGAGCTTTGGGACAGTAACAGAAATGTTGCTGGTTTGAATCCCCGAGCCGACTAGGTGAAAAATCTGTGTTCCCTTGAGCAAGGCACTTAACCCGAATTGCTAGATAAGAATGACTAAAATGTAAGCGAATCTGGACTGTGTTCATTAGGGTCTATAAAGGAAAAGCAAAATGAGCTTTACCATTATAGTCCGTCCTTGTTTCAGTCCCCTTTTCTTCTGTTAGGTGCCTAATGAACACAACCCGACACCTGAGACCTGTGTAGTGACGTGGCTCTGTTTCCACAATCATATCCCTCCCTAATCATTCTGTAGAGGAAAACCTTGTGTAATAAGAGACCGAACATGAAGGTTGCCGGGTCCAGAAGTCTGGTCCTCACATCCCTCTGTCACATGCAATGGCACGAGCCAGCGGACAATACAAGAAAACCAGGAAGTCAAACCAGGGAGGGAGAGACCACTCTGACACTGTGGGGGGGGGGGGTCCTGAATTAAGGACACACACATACATATTCATGCACACAGTTACATACACACATACTCACATACTCAGCTCCTGGATTCCCCTGAGGGAAACAGGAAGTGAGACGTACAGAGACAGCCGTGCACTGCAGGAAGTAGACCCTGTGACATTCCATCCTTGAACAGCTGTGAAAAGAGTCCTTTTTTTCTCTCTCTTTTTGTCTTTTTCACTATGTATCTCTGTCTCACCCCCCCTCCTCCACCATCTCTCTCTCTTTGTCTTTTTCACTATGTATCTCTGTCTCACCCCCCCCTCCTCCACCATCTCTCTCTTTGTCTTTTTCACTATATATCTCTGTCTCACCCCCTCCTCCACCATCTCTCTCTCTTTGTCTTTTTCACTATGTATCTCTGTCTCACCCCCACCCCTCCCCCATCTCTCTCTTTGTCTTTTTCACTATGTATCTCTGTCTCACCCCCCCTCCACCATCTCTCTCTTTGTCTTTTTCACTATGTATCTCTGTCTCACCCCCTCCACCATCTCTCTCTTTGTCTTTTTTCACTATGTATCTCTGTCTCACCCCCTCCTCCACCATCTCTCTCTCTTTGTCTTTTTCACTATGTATCTCTCTCACCCCCCTCCCCATCTCTCTCTCTTTGTCTTTTTCACTATGTATCTCTGTCTCACCCCCTCCTCCACCATCTCTCTCTCTTTGTCTTTTTCACTATGTATCTCTGTCTCACCCCCCTCCCCCATCTCTCTCTCTTTGTCTTTTTCACTATGTATCTCTGTCTCACCCCCCTCCACCATCTCTCTCTTTGTCTTTTTCACTATGTATCTCTGTCTCACCCCCCTCCCCCATCTCTCTCTCTCTTTGTCTTTTCACTATGTATCTCTGTCTCACCCCCTCCCCATCTCTCTCTTTGTCTTTTTCACTATGTATCTCTGTCTCACCCCCCCCCCATCTCCTCTTTTGTCTTTTTCACTATGTATCTCTCTCTCTCCCCATCCCCCTGTCTTTTTTTCACTATGTATCTCTGTCTCACCCCCTCCTCCCCATCTCTCTCTTTTTGTCTTTTTCACTATGTATCTCTGTCTCACCCCCTCCCCATCTCTCTCTTTGTCTTTTTCACTATCTCTGTATCTCTGTCTCACCCCCTCCCCATCTCTCTCTCTCTTTGTCTTTTTCACTATGTATCTCTGTCTCACCCCCTCCCCCATCTCTCTCTTTTTTCTTTTTCACTATGTATCTCTGTCTCACCCCCTCCTCCACCATCTCTCTCTCTTTGTCTTTTTCACTATGTATCTCTGTCTCACCCCCTCCTCCCCATCTCTCTCTCTTTGTCTTTTTCACTATGTATCTCTGTCTCACCCCCTCCTCCACCATCTCTCTCTCTTTGTCTTTTTCACTATGTATCTCTGTCTCACCCCCCCTCCCCCCATCTCTCTCTTTGTCTTTTTCACTATGTATCTCTGTCTCACCCCCTCCCCCATCTTCTTTTTGTCTTTTTCACTATGTATCTCTCTCACCCCCTCCCCCATCTCTCTCTCTTTGTCTTTTTCACTATGTATCTCTCTCACCCCCTCCTCCCCCATCTCTCTCTCTCTTTGTCTTTTTCACTATGTATCTCTGTCTCACCCCCCTCCCCCCATCATCTCTCTCTTTGTCTTTTTCACTATGTATCTCTGTCTCACCCCCCTCCCCCATCTCTCTCTCTCTTTGTCTTTTTCACTATGTATCTCTGTCTCACCCCCCCCTCCCCCATCTCTCTCTCTTTTGTCTTTTTCACTATGTATCTCTGTCTCACCCCCTCCTCCCCATCTCTCTCTCTTTGTCTTTTTCACTATGTATCTCTCTCACCCCCTCCTCCCCATCTCTCTCTTTGTCTTTTTCACTATGTATCTCTCTCTCACCCCCTCCTCCACCATCTCTCTCTCTTTTGTCTTTTCACTATGTATCTCTCTCACCCCCCCTCCCCATCTCTCTCTCTTTGTCTTTTTCACTATGTATCTCTGTCTCACCCCCTCCCCCATCTCTCTCTCTTTTGTCTTTTTCACTATGTATCTCTGTCTCACCCCCTCCCCCTCTTTTGTCTCCTCTCTCTCTCTTTTGTCTTTTTCACTATGTATCTCTCTCACCCCCTCCTCCACCATCTCTCTCTCTTTGTCTTTTTCACTATGTATCTCTGTCTCACCCCCTCCTCCACCATCTCTCTCTCTTTGTCTTTTTCACTATGTATCTCTGTCTCACCCCCTCCCCCCCATCTCTCTCTCTTTGTCTTTTTCACTATGTATCTCTGTCTCACCCCCCTCCTCCCCCATCTCTCTCTCTTTTTGTCTTTTTCACTATGTATCTCTGTCTCACCCCCTCCTCCCCCATCTCTCTCTCTTTGTCTTTTTCACTATGTATCTCTGTCTCACCCCCCCCTCCCCCATCTCTCTCTCTTTGTCTTTTTCACTATGTATCTCTGTCTCACCCCCCTCCTCCCCCATCTCTCTCTCTTTGTCTTTTTCACTATGTATCTCTGTCTCACCCCCCCCATCCTCCTCCCCATCTCTCTCTCTTTGTCTTTTTCTTTTTCTATGTATCTCTGTCTCACCCCCCTCCTCCCCCATCTCTCTCTCTCTTTGTCTTTTTCACTATGTATCTCTGTCTCACCCCCACCTCCTCCACCATCTCTCTCTCTTTGTCTTTTTCACTATGTATCTCTGTCTCACCCCCCTCCTCCCCCCCATCTCTCTCTCTCTTTGTCTTTTTCACTATGTATCTCTGTCTCACCCCCCACCCCTCCCCCATCTCTCTCTCTTTGTCTTTTTCACTATGTATCTCTCTCACCCCCCTCCTCCCCCATCTCTCTCTCTCTTTGTCTTTTTCACTATGTATCTCTGTCTCACCCCCCCCTCCCCCATCTCTCTCTCTTTTGTCTTTTTCACTATGTATCTCTGTCTCACCCCCACCCTCCCCCATCTCTCTCTCTTTGTCTTTTTCACTATGTATCTCTGTCTCACCCCCCTCCCCCATCTCTCTCTCTTTGTCTTTTCACTATGTATCTCTGTCTCACCCCCCCCCTCCCCCATCTCTCTCTTTTGTCTTTTTCACTATGTATCTCTCTCACCCCCCTCCTCCCCCATCTCTCTCTCTTTGTCTTTTTCACTATGTATCTCTGTCTCACCCCCCTCCACCATCTCTCTCTTTGTCTTTTTCACTATGTATCTCTGTCTCACCCCCCCTCCACCATCTCTCTCTTTGTCTTTTTCACTATGTATCTCTGTCTCACCCCCCTCCACCATCTCTCTCTTTGTCTTTTTCACTATGTATCTCTGTCTCACCCCCTCCACCATCTCTCTCTTTGTCTTTTTCACTATGTATCTCTGTCTCACCCCCCTCTCCACCATCTCTCTCTCTTTGTCTTTTCACTATGTATCTCTTTCTCACCCCCTCCTCCCCCATCTCTCTCTCTCTTTGTCTTTTCACTATGTATCTCTGTCTCACCCCACCATCTCTCTCTCTTTGTCTTTTTCACTATGTATCTCTGTCTCACCCCCTCCTCCCCCATCTCTCTCTTTTTGTCTTTTTCACTATGTATCTCTGTCTCACCCCCTCTCTCTCTCTCTTTGTCTTTTTCACTATGTATCTCTCTCACCCCCTCTCTCTCTCTCTTTGTCTTTTTCACTATGTATCTCTGTCTCACCCCCTCCACCATCTCTCGCTTTGTCTTTTTCACTATGTATCTCTGTCTCACCCCCTCCACCATCTCTCTTTGTCTTTTTCACTATGTATCTCTGTCTCACCCCTCCTCCCCCTCCACCATCTCTCTCTTTGTCTTTTTCACTATGTATCTCTGTCTCACCCCCCCTCCTCCCCCATCTCTCTCTCTCTTTGTCTTTTTCACTATGTATCTCTGTCTCACCCCCTCCTCCCCATCTCTCTCTCTCTTTGTCTTTTTCACTATGTATCTCTCTCACCCCCTCCTCCCCCATCTCTCTCTCTCTTTGTCTTTTTCACTATGTATCTCTGTCTCACCCCCTCCTCCCCCATCTCTCTCTTGTCTTTTCACTATGTATCTCTGTCTCACCCCCTCTCTCTCTCTCTTTGTCTTTTTCACTATGTATCTCTGTCTCACCCCCCTCTCCATCTCTCTCTCTCTTTGTCTTTTTCACTATGTATCTCTGTCTCACCCCCTCCACCATCTCTCTCTTTGTCTTTTTCACTATGTATCTCTGTCTCACCCCCCCCTCCACCATCTCTCTCTTTGTCTTTTTCACTATGTATCTCTGTCTCACCCCCCCTCCACCATCTCTCTCTTTGTCTTTTTCACTATGTATCTCTCTCACCCCCTCCTCCACCATCTCTCTCTCTTTGTCTTTTTCACTATGTATCTCTGTCTCACCCCCCTCCACCATCTCTCTTTTGTCTTTTTCACTATGTATCTCTGTCTCACCCCTCCTCCCCCACCATCTCTCTCTTTGTCTTTTTCACTATGTATCTCTGTCTCACCCCCCTCCTCCCCATCTCTCTCTCTCTTTGTCTTTTTCACTATGTATCTCTGTCTCACCCCTCCTCCCCCATCTCTCTCTCTCTTTGTCTTTTTCACTATGTATCTCTCTCACCCCCTCCTCCCCCATCTCTCTCTCTCTTTGTCTTTTTCACTATGTATCTCTGTCTCACCCCCTCCTCCCCATCTCTCTCTCTCTTTGTCTTTTTCACTATGTATCTCTGTCTCACCCCCTCCTCCCCCATCTCTCTCTCTCTTTGTCTTTTTCACTATGTATCTCTGTCTCACCCCCTCTCCCCATCTCTCTCTTTGTCTTTTTCACTATGTATCTCTGTCTCACCCCCCATCTCTCTCTCTCTTTGTCTTTTTCACTATGTATCTCTGTCTCACCCCCTCTCTCTCTCTCTTTGTCTTTTTCACTATGTATCTCTGTCTCACCCCCTCTCTCTCTCTCTTTGTCTTTTCACTATGTATCTCTCTCACCCCCTCCTCCCCATCTCTCTCTCTTTGTCTTTTTCACTATGTATCTCTCTCACCCCCTCTCTCTCTCTCTTTTGTCTTTTTCACTATGTATCTCTGTCTCACCCCCCTCCACCATCTCTCTCTTTGTCTTTTTTCACTATGTATCTCTGTCTCACCCCCTCCACCATCTCTCTCTTTGTCTTTTTCACTGTGTATCTCTGTCTCACCCCCCTCCACCATCTCTCTCTCTTTGTCTTTTTCACTATGTATCTCTTCACCCCCTCCACCATCTCTCTCTTTGTCTTTTTCACTATGTATCTCTGTCTCACCCCCTCCACCATCTCTCTCTTTGTCTTTTTCACTATGTATCTCTGTCTCACCCCCCCTCCCCCATCTCTCTCTCTTTGTCTTTTTCACTATGTATCTCTCTCACCCCCCCTCCCCCCCATCTCTCTCTTTGTCTTTTTCACTATGTATCTCTGTCTCACCCCCTCCTCCCCCATCTCTCTCTTTTTGTCTTTTTCACTATGTATCTCTGTCTCACCCCCCCCCTCCCCCATCTCTCTCCTCTTTGTCTTTTTCACTATGTATCTCTGTCTCACCCCCCCCCTCCTCCCCCATCTCTCTCTCTTTTGTCTTTTTCACTATGTATCTCTCTCACCCCCCTCCTCCCCCATCTCTCTCTCTTTGTCTTTTTCACTATGTATCTCTGTCTCACCCCCCCCCTCCCCATCTCTCTCTTTTGTCTTTTTCACTATGTATCTCTGTCTCACCCCCTCCTCCCCATCTCTCTCTCTTTGTCTTTTTCACTATGTATCTCTGTCTCACCCCCTCCTCTTTTCCCCATCTCTCTCTTTGTCTTTTTCACTATGTATCTCTGTCTCACCCCCCCCCTCCCCCATCTCTCTCTCTCTTTGTCTTTTTCACTATGTATCTCTGTCTCACCCCCCCTCCACCATCTCTCTCTCTTGTCTTTTTCACTATGTATCTCTGTCTCACCCCCTCCTCCCCCATCTCTCTCTCTCTTTGTCTTTTTCACTATGTATCTCTGTCTCACCCCCTCCTCCCCATCTCTCTCTCTTTTGTCTTTTTCACTATGTATCTCTGTCTCACCCCCCCTCCTCCCCATCTCTCTCTCTCTTGTCTTTTTCACTATGTATCTCTGTCTCACCCCCTCCCCCCTCATCTCTCCCCATCTCTCTCTCTCTTTGTCTTTTTCACTATGTATCTCTGTCTCACCCCCCTCCTCCCCCATCTCTCTCTCTCTTTGTCTTTTTCACTATGTATCTCTGTCTCACCCCCTCTCCCCATCTCTCTCTTTTTGTCTTTTTCACTATGTATCTCTGTCTCACCCCCCCTCTCTCTCTCTCTTTGTCTTTTTCACTATGTATCTCTGTCTCACCCCCCTCTCTCTCTCTCTTTGTCTTTTTCACTATGTATCTCTGTCTCACCCCCCTCTCTCTCTCTCTTTGTCTTTTTCACTATGTATCTCTCTCACCCCCACCCCTCCCCTCTCTCTCTCTTTGTCTTTTTCACTATGTATCTCTCTCACCCCCTCCTCCCCCATCTCTCTCTTTTTGTCTTTTTCACTATGTATCTCTGTCTCTGTCTTTTTCACTATGTATCTCTGTCTCTCCACCATCTCTCTCTTTGTCTTTTTCACTATGTATCTCTGTCTCACCCCCTCCTCCCCATCTCTCTCTCTTTTGTCTTTTTCACTATGTATCTCTGTCTCACCCCCCTCCACCATCTCTCTCTTTGTCTTTTTCACTATGTATCTCTGTCTCACCCCCCTCCACCATCTCTCTCTCTTTGTCTTTTTTCACTATGTATCTCTGTCTCACCCCCCCTCCACCATCTCTCTCTTTGTCTTTTTCACTATGTATCTCTGTCTCACCCCCCTCCACCATCTCTCGCTTTGTCTTTTTCACTATGTATCTCTGTCTCACCCCCTCCTCCCCATCTCTCTCTCTTTGTCTTTTTTCACTATGTATCTCTCTCACCCCCTCCTCCCCCATCTCTCTCTCTTTTGTCTTTTTCACTATGTATCTCTGTCTCACCCCCTCCTCCCCCATCTCTCTCTCTCTTTGTCTTTTTCACTATGTATCTCTGTCTCACCCCCCTCCCCTCCCCATCTCTCTCCCTCTTTGTCTTTTTCACTATGTATCTCTGTCTCACCCCCTCCTCCCCATCTCTCTCTCTTTGTCTTTTTCACTATGTATTTCTGTCTCACCCCCTCCTCCCCATCTCTCTCTCTTTGTCTTTTTCACTATGTATCTCTGTCTCACCCCCTCCTCCCCATCTCTCTCTCTTTTGTCTTTTTCACTATGTATCTCTGTCTCACCCCCTCCACCATCTCTCTCTTTGTCTTTTCACTATGTATCTCTGTCTCACCCCCCCCTCCCCCATCTCTCTCTCTCTTTGTCTTTTTCACTATGTATCTCTGTCTCACCCCCCTCCACCATCTCTCTCTCTTTGTCTTTTTCACTATGTATCTCTGTCTCACCCCCTCCTCCCCCATCTCTCTCTCTCTTTGTCTTTTTCACTATGTATCTCTGTCTCACCCCCCCCTCCACCATCTCTCTCTCTTTGTCTTTTTCACTATGTATCTCTGTCTCACCCCCTCCTCCCCCATCTCTCTCTCTTTGTCTTTTTCACTATGTATCTCTCTCTCACCCCCTCCTCCCCATCTCTCTCTCTCTTTGTCTTTTTCACTATGTATCTCTGTCTCACCCCCTCCTCCCCCATCTCTCTCTCTTTTGTCTTTTTCACTATGTATCTCTCTCACCCCCACCCCTCCCCCATCTCTCTCTCTTTGTCTTTTTCACTATGTATCTCTGTCTCACCCCCTCCTCCCCCATCTCTCTCTTGTCTTTTTCACTATGTATCTCTGTCTCACCCCCCCTCCACCATCTCTCTCTTTGTCTTTTTCACTATGTATCTCTGTCTCACCCCCTCCACCATCTCTCTCTTTGTCTTTTTCACTATGTATCTCTGTCTCACCCCCTTTGTCTTTTTCACTCCACCATCTCTCTCTTTGTCTTTTTCACTATGTATCTCTGTCTCACCCCCTCCACCATCTCTCTCTTTGTCTTTTTCACTATGTATCTCTGTCTCACCCCCTCTCCTCCCCATCTCTCTCTCTTTGTCTTTTTCACTATGTATCTCTGTCTCACCCCCTCCACCATCTCTCTCTTTGTCTTTTTCACTATGTATCTCTGTCTCACCCCCCTCCCCCCATCTCTCTCTCTTTGTCTTTTTCACTATGTATCTCTGTCTCACCCCCCCACCTCCCCCATCTCTCTCCCTCTTTTGTCTTTTTTCACTATATATCTCTCTCACCCCCTCCTCCCCCATCTCTCTCTCTTTGTCTTTTTCACTATGTATCTCTGTCTCACCCCCTCCACCATCTCTCTCTTTGTCTTTTTCACTATGTATCTCTGTCTCACCCCCTCCTCCACCATCTCTCTCTCTTTGTCTTTTTCACTATGTATCTCTCTCACCCCCTCCTCCCCCATCTCTCTCTCTCTTTGTCTTTTTCACTATGTATCTCTGTCTCACCCCCTCCACCATCTCTCTCTTTGTCTTTTTCACTATGTATCTCTGTCTCACCCCCTCCTCCCCCATCTCACCCCCTCTCTCTCTTTGTCTTTTTCACTATGTATCTCTGTCTCACCCCCCTCCACCATCTCTCTCTTTGTCTTTTTCACTATGTATCTCTGTCTCACCCCCCCTCCACCATCTCTCTCTCTTTGTCTTTTTCACTATGTATCTCTGTCTCACCCCCTCCTCCACCATCTCTCTCTCTTTGTCTTTTTCACTATGTATCTCTGTCTCACCCCCCTCCACCATCTCTCTCTCTTTGTCTTTTTCACTATGTATCTCTGTCTCACCCCCTCCACCATCTCTCTCTCTTTGTCTTTTTCACTATGTATCTCTGTCCCACCCCCTCCTCCCCATCTCTCTCTCTCTTTGTCTTTTTCACTATGTATCTCTCTCACCCCCTCCTCCCCCTCTCTCTCTTTGTCTTTTTCACTCTCTCTCTCCTCCCCCATCTCTCTCTCTTTGTCTTTTTCACTATGTATCTCTCTCACCCCCTCCTCCCCCATCTCTCTCTCTTTGTCTTTTTCACTATGTATCTCTCTCACCCCCCCCTCCCCATCTCTCTCTCTCTTTGTCTTTTTCACTATGTATCTCTGTCTCACCTCCCCCATCTCTCTCTCTTTGTCTTTTTCACCTCCTCCCCCCATCTCTCTCTCTCTTTGTCTTTTTCACTATGTATCTCTGTCTCACCCCCTCCTCCCCATCTCTCTCTCTTTGTCTTTTTCACTATGTATCTCTGTCTCACCCCCTCCTCCCCATCTCTCTCTCTTTGTCTTTTTCACTATGTATCTCTGTCTCACCCCCTCCTCCACCATCTCTCTCTCTTTGTCTTTTTCACTATGTATCTCTGTCTCACCCCCCCCCACCATCTCTCTCTCTTTGTCTTTTTCACTATGTATCTCTGTCTCACCCCCTCCTCCACCATCTCTCTCTCTTTGTCTTTTTCACTATGTATCTCTCTCACCCCCTCCTCCCCCATCTCTCTCTCTTTGTCTTTTTCACTATGTATCTCTCTCACCCCCTCCTCCCCCATCTCTCTCTCTTTGTCTTTTTCACTATGTATCTCTCTCACCCCCTCCTCCCCCATCTCTCTCTCTCTTTGTCTTTTTCACTATGTATCTCTGTCTCACCCCCACCCCTCCCCATCTCTCTCTCTCTTTGTCTCACCCCTCACCCTCCCCCATCTCTCTCTCTCTTTGTCTTTTTCACTATGTATCTCTGTCTCACCCCCATCTCTCTCTCTTTCTTTGTCTTTTTCACTATCTCTCTCTCCTCCCCCATCTCTCTCTCTTTGTCTTTTTCACTATGTATCTCTCTCACCCCCTCCTCCCCATCTCTCTCTCTCTCTTTGTCTTTTTCACTATGTATCTCTCTCACCCCCTCCTCCCCATCTCTCTCTCTCTTTGTCTTTTTCACTATGTATCTCTGTCTCACCCCCTCCACCATCTCTCTCTCTCTTTGTCTTTTTTCACTATGTATCTCTGTCTCACCCCCTCCTCCACCATCTCTCTCTCTCTTTGTCTTTTTCACTATGTATCTCTGTCTCACCCCCTCCTCCCCATCTCTCTCTCTCTTTGTCTTTTTTCTTTTTCTATGTATCTCTGTCTCACCCCCCTCCACCATCTCTCTCTCTCTTTGTCTTTTTTCACTATGTATCTCTGTCTCACCCCCTCCTCCCCATCTCTCTCTCTCTTTGTCTTTTCACTATGTATCTCTGTCTCACCCCCCTCCTCCCCATCTCTCTCTCTCTTTTGTCTTTTTCACTATGTATCTCTGTCTCACCCCCCTCCTCCCCCATCTCTCTCTCTTTGTCTTTTTTCACTATGTA